>NC_136267.1:188424453-188651953 GCF_964187855.1 Myxine glutinosa | reverse complement strand
GGTCGTGACCGTTAACCCTTCCACGCGTAGCTGTGGGCTCGGCGGCTGGAATTGCTTGGCAATCCGTCCACCACTAGTGTAGTGTGGGTGGCGGCCTCGTGGACTCGGAGTTTGAGGGGGAGCAGGGCTTAACCCCCCCCTTAGCACGTCGACGAACCCGAGATCCGCAACAAAATTGGTGTCAGGAGTTGGATATTTGGACCTGGAGTACACTTCACATACTCAAAAAAAAATTACGAGCGTACAAAATTTAGTTTAAAAACAAATTTTTTTGAATTCGTGCAATGGCCGGCCAAGATGACCAGGTGCCGGTGGGAATAGAAAACGTGGACGAATTAATAACCCAGGACCAGCAGGAACAATTGTTGGATGGGGGAGTTGATGAGGGTGCAGCAGGAGGGGGAGAAAATGGCGGCACTTCGCACGTGGCGGCGGAAGCCGAGCCCGCTGTGCAAGTGGGGGTTATGGACCTGCAGTTATTCATGACTCAAATCACGGCATACATGGAAAAGATGAGTGAGAAATCAACCAGGGAAATGGGTCAAATGAGTAATCAGATGAACACCATGAGAGAGGAATCCAGGTGCAACATGGAAAAGATGGGGGAGGAATCCAGGTGCAACATGGAAAGGATGGGGGAGGACATTGGCCGTAAGATGAGCAGGGAAGTAGCAGTGGTACGCGACGAGGTGAAGCAGTACAAGGAGCACGTGGAGAGGGAGTTGAAGCGGAGTACGGCCAAACTGACTGGGGCTATGGGAGTAGTGACGCGGGATGTAGAGAAACCGACGAAGGTCGAGTTAGAAGAGGAAATTTTGGGGGCGCAGCAGGAAATAGTAGGGGCGCAACGGGAAATAGAGGTGAAACAGAAGCTGGAGGAGGTAACTTTGGAAAAAGAAGAAATAATTGAAATTGAAAAGACGGAAGGAGAGACAGGGAGTGAATCAAGGGAGGAATTGATGGAATGTGTACAAAGTTTGTGTTCGCACCGGGATGACATGCTTGCTAACCAAATGGAAAGTTTGCAGGTGCTGGCAGAGAAGCGGGGGAAGGAGAGCCCCGAGGTGAGTTGCAATGGTGGAAATGTGTTTGGTGCGAACGGGTGCTCGGTGAGCTTGGGAGAGAGGCGAGACCCGGGCAGTCGTGAATGGCCCATTGAGAGGTGTGCAAGTACGAGTATGGAGTGTGTGAAGAGAGAGCGCACACCGGAGTGCGTGGAGGGAAAGTGCACACCAGAGTGTGAGAGAGAGTTCACACCGGAGTGTGTGGAGAGATAGTGTACACCGGAGTGCGTGGAAAAAGAGTGTGCACCGGGGTGTGCGATGATGGAGTGTGTGAAATGCGTGTGTGCGCCTGGGTGTGCGAGTATGGAGTGGGTAGCAGGTTGTGATGACACGGCCCAGGCATCGACGCCGACCGGGGTAGTGCTTAGCGGGACAAGTAGCGTACGCGAGCCCCCGGTGAGTGGTGTGCCGTGGGGACCGGAGGGAATCGGTGCTGCGTCGGTCTCACAAGGACCGGCATGCACGATTCGTACCTCCGGCACCCACAAGGTATTGTTGGCACCATACTGCGGCAAGGGCGATCGGCTGGTTTTGAGGGTAGGTTTGGAATTTCGGAGCAACGCACCTTACCGGGTGAGGTGCTCTGACCCTGGCCGGTTGGGTCATCGTGCGTGGGACCGATGGGCCTCGTGCAGGGATGGATCCCGGCACTTGGGCCCATCAATCCCTCCCCCCTCGGATCGTCAATGCCAGACGGACAACCCATACAGGCGACCAAACCACCCGCATGGATCGCTCGGCCCTTCGAGGCCGAGCCGCAACCCGCTACCTCCATGGATGAGGGCTCATAGTGTAGAGGACTGGGAGGAGTAGTGTACCCCACGTGGGGGAATGGTAGGGTGACCATTCCTCCCACGGGGGTGCCCATGAGCATTAGTTTAGGGGGATGGCAGTGTTAGGCCCATGGAGGGGCCAGCAATGGTTGCCTCCACGGGGCACCGAAGCTAGCCGAGGGAGGGCTACGATAATGATAGGGATTTAGAGAGACCATAGAGACAAGAATTAAGTAGTGACACTGAACAGTAGAGGGGACGTAGCGAGTTTAGTGGTTGTTAAAGAAAATGGTGTGCATAGTTTAAAGGGACGACGAGGGAAGCACGAGTTGGAGGGGAAATTAGTTAGATAGATGATGCTGTGTGTTTGAGGAATTGTGTTTGAGAAAAATGGAATTGTGTTGAGGTGTGAGAATAAAAGGTGTGGAATGCATGGTGTGGAAATAATTGGTGTGGAATGCATGGTGCGAAGGATTGAATGGGGGGAGTGGAACCCATTCACGAAAGCCCGGGTGGGTAGTTTAAAGCTAGGTAGAGGGTACAGGTAAATTGCATGGATATTGACACCTGTGGTGCTGATGGTAGAAAGTAGTGTTTTGTGAGGTGCATGAGGCGGTGGAATGGCTGGGCGTGTGGTTTAATTGGTAGTTATGGTTATTGAGGCCCTCCGTTACTGGTAGCTTGTCGGCCAGGTAAGGCTGCAGGTAGGCTCTGGGAGCCAGTTAGGTTAGTGTGAGTGGGGCCCGAGGATCCAAGGAAAGGACCCGGGTTGCCCAATGCCAAGGTGGGCATCGAGGGTGTAAGCGCCAGGGAGGGCCTTCCCCAGGTAGATAGGAGTAAGGAGCAGGCAAGTTCGGGAGGCGGCTCCAGTGGACGGAGGAGCGCAGGTAGGTAGACCTGCTGGTAGTGCCACATGACCCAGCCTCTAAATTGTGCGAGGGCACAGGGAGAAAATTTGTTGGGTGAGACCCAAATCAGGAGGGCACCACAGTGGGGGCAATGGGAATTCGGGTTCTTAGAACCACATAGTTTAAAGAGGCTGATTGGCAGGGTACGACCCCGGGGAGTTTTAAAGAGTAATGTTATCAGAGTAGTTAGGATGTGAGACCCCTTCACACCATCCACAACCATTCACCACGGAGGACGAACTTCATACCGAGAGGCTCTGTAAGCTGTTTGGGAAGTAAGATGCATTGCGACGTGTGTGGAACATTGTTTTATTCCAGCCCTTCCTTCCTGGGAGAACCTGGGAGGGATTTGGGGACGAATTTGGCATTAGAGGGGGATATGGGAGACAAGACGTAGAGACGAATTCTAAATACAAGGGGGGCTAGGGTCGTGTAGTCAACGGTGGGGGGTACGTACGGTTAGGGACGAGCTTGCTCCGCTTACTCTGCCGGGTTCCTCTCACCGCACCAGGTATGGTGGTGCCTGGTCACCTTGTTTTTCGTGTGCCACTGTTTGCTTTTCCGTGTGCTTGATGCGCCTCGTCTCCCTCCGCGCCCCAGGACCATTTGTAGGCCGACCTGTGGCAGCATCTTGTTGCCAGACATCTCATCATCTTGCTGCATATGGACCACCTGTTGGGTGGCACTGGCACCACACACACATGGATCACCTGTCGAGTGGCACTGACGCCACGCATTTGGACCACGTGTCAAGGGGCCCTGCTTGTGAATGAGAAAGTGATCCATGTGTGCAATTGTGAAGATTTAGATGGCCCTGATCTTCAAATGGCCTGTATGCCGGTCAGGGCCAGCCAGTTTTTGTTAGCCCGCACACCACAAGAAGCCACAAGAAGATGACGAAGCAGCAAGTGCCTCCATTTCCCTTCTCCATTTCTTCCCTCAAGTGCAGGTCCTGGGTTGTATTGTGTAAATAAAGGTTAAGTTTTGTGCATGTAAATATAAAAATGTTTCCCACCGGCTGTGTTTAGTTCAAAAATTCGGGAAATGCACAAACAGTTGTGGGTGTGAGTCTGTTAGATAGCTGCTCAACGAATTAGGAGGGACATATCTCGAGTAAATGATGTCGCACACATGGGTTAGAGTTAAATGTTTGGGGGATTACATCTATGTGTCACACTCATGATAAAAGTAAAAATTGAATACCAGACTCTACCGGTCGTTCCGCCTGAGGTCGACTCGGGACGAGTCTGGTCGGAGATGGGGGTCGTGTTGCGGTTTTGTAAATAAAGGCAACCCACTCCCCCCCCCCCCCCCCCCCATAGTTAGTTACACCACAACATGTATCCTCGCATAGTTAGTTATTTCTTATTAAATGTGAAGTATAGTCTCCTTCCCAGTGTTAGTATGCGTTGAGGCAGGCAGGGTAATGGTAGGCCTCATTGCAGCCTAAAGTGCCTTGTCATGGGCCTAGGCTAGGCCTTGTAGGCCTGAGGGAGGAGCTGGAGGGCGTGGCCGGTGAGCAGCAAGCAGCCAATGGGAGCTGAAGGGAGTGGCCAAGGGTGACCAATAAGGGGCTGTCACGACACGTGACCCCAGGCGGCCAATGGAGGCCTGTGGAACGTTCGAGTTGGGGGTGTCGGGGGGATATAAAACCCGGCCCCGACCCCCGCTCTCTCTCTCTCTCTGGCTCGGCACTCCGCTCTCTCTCTGGCAGGTTGGCTCTCTTGCAGGTGCTCCGAACTCTCTCTGCCTCGCCGACCCTGAGATACGCTCCTCGGATTCCTGCTACGTGCACGACCTTGATCAATGCCCTTACCGCGAACATCTCCGGCTGTGGTGTCCCAGGTTGGAGCGATCCTTGGGGGTTTCCGTCCAACGGGCCCGTCCAGGCAAACTGCACGAAGCGGCCACGCTTTGGGCGCATTACCCTCTTCCTTCCCTTCCCCGAACGAATCTGAGGGCCCTTGTCTGGGAACCTAGGTAAGGCCGCTAAGATTCTTCGCTGTGTTCCTTTGCTGTGAATACTGTACCTTGTAAATAAATCCTGTGGTTTGGTTTCCAACCTGGCCGTCATCATCCTTTCAGCATTGGCCTAGCATTGCCCGAATTAAAACTGCTCGATCGGGTTCAATAGTGTTAACGGCAAGAGTTACGCGACGCACAACCGCTCGAGCATCCAGTACCAGTGTGACTCATGCGAGGTTCAGTCCCCGTTCTCACGGCTGCGTGTGTCGAAGGTACTCGGGTCGTGACCGTTAACCCTTCCACGCATAGCTGCGGGCTCGGCGGCTGGAATTGCTTAGCAATCCGTCCACCACGAGTGTAGTGTGGGTGGCGGCCTCATGGACTTGGAGTTAGAAGGGGAGCAGGGCTTAATCCCCCCTTAGTACGTCGACGAACCCGAGATCCGCAACAATATCATCATCTCTCCAACCTAGCTAGTAGGATGGTTGGGGTTGCATCTGAGCAGCAAGTCTTGGAATTCGTGGCGGGGTGTTTGTAAGAGCCAATTTCATGTCATCCTCGACATCCAATCTGTTCCTGGTCTTCGTTTTGATGTGGACGAGGGTAGAAAATCCAGCCTCGCAGAGGTAGGTGGAGGCAAATGAAAGAGGAACATGTAAGGCCAGCATGCTGACTTTGGAATATGATTGATGCATAGCGCACCAGAATTGAGTCACAGATTTCTCCTGGAACAGGTCACGCGCTGGAGAGTCGTTCCGTAGATCCAATAATTCATCTTGGACTTCGTCAGGGAGGCTGGATACGTCAAGTGTAGCAGAGAAAGGGTTTCTTACCATTGCCACCTCTTCTCCTGTGAGCTCAGGGAAGTATCGCTGGAATTCCTTTTCTAGGGACTCAAGGTGTCCGGTAATCTCATCCTTCAGGAACTGATTTAGTTCGCCCTCAGACTCATCCATCACTCCGCAGAGTTTTTCAAACATGGTGATGTTCCCAAGATTGACTTTCCGACGCCAGTTCTGCAGTTTGGATATGAAGGCCCATAGATTGTCTTGAAATAGGAGAACGTGTGTTTCCCTTCCCTGAAATTTCAAATTCAGCTTGTTCAGTTGGTCGAAAATGTCCGTGAAGTACGCAACCCGTTTATTCCACGTTTCATCATCATCATCATCTTCTGGCTCGAAGTGAGACAGAAGATCTCTCTTTTCTTGCACTTCCAGAAAGAACCTGATTTCGGCTTTCAGCTCGAGACACGATTCCCAATGTCCCCTCGCGACAACCAGTGTACAGCCGTGTAGAAGAGAAGGACCTCATGGTCAGCATCCATGTCTTTGTAGAGTTCTTTGAATAGACGAGTGTTGAGTGCCCCAGCCTTCACGTAATTCACAATTTCGATCACAGAATCGAGCACTTCCCGCAGAGTGGCAGGACGCGTCTTACTGGCAAGAGCATATCGGTGGATCATGCAGTGGATGCCCTTAGCTTGGGGAGCCAGCTCCTTCACTCTTGTCTGGAATCCTGACTTCGATCCTAGCATAGCTGGTGCTCCGTCCGTACAAATCCCGCACACGTTTCCCCATTGCAGACCTTCGGTATGAAAAAAGGTAGAGACCTTTTCCATGACGTCAACAGCTTTTGAAGTGGTTTCAAGTGCACTCCAGAAGAGGATTCTTCTTTGATGTCGTCTGAATGAATGTACCTCACGAAGACAAGCAACTGAGAACATGAACTCCCATCCGTTGATTCGTCAAGTTGAAAGGAGATCAACGGAGAATCTTTGATTTCATCCAAAGCCTGCTCTTTCACATCCATAGATATATGAGAAATACGCCTCTGAAGAGTATTATTCGACAAAGATACTTGCTGCATCTTCTTTGTGCTGGCTTCCCTGAGAACGAGCTTCAGCATCTTCAACATGCAGGGTTTGATGAGTGTCTCTCCAATGGTGTGAGGCTTTTTGTGTTTGGCAATTTCCAACGCAACTTCATACGAGGCCTCCACTGCTGCTGCACTATGTTGCTGAAAAGACCCACGAGCATCGAGCTTTTGACGTTTGAGAAGAAGCTCATGGCGTTTGAAGAACTCCAAATCCTTCTCTGCATGTTCCGGATGCTTCGTCTCGAGGTGACGCTTGAGTTTCGAAGGTTTCATCGACTCCGCACTCAGGACAACATGGCACAAGACGCATCGTGGTTTCTCGACGCCGTTGTTGGCGAGTACTGTGGTGAAGCCAATGTTGAGGTAGTCTTCCGAGTATTTGCGCCTTTTAGCCATTGCTTCAGATCTGTAAATACAAAAACCCGGAAATAGACTATGTTCATCTCATATAGGCAACACATCGAAAAGAGCGAGCGAAAACTACAGCCAACTCCACCGGCACAACATTATGCTGTGTGTTCCAGGTATCAGCGAAATGAAAGTTTTGGTAATGTTCCCTTCTCCCAAGGCTTCTCGACCCCCCAGCACACCCTCCGTGACCCCCTGGGGTCCCCTAAACTTTAAGGGGACGAAAAGGTACTAAAAGATCTGAAATGTGTGAAGGTCGAAAGGCCTAAAGATCAAAAATTAAGGTTCTAAAGGATTTTCAGGATGTAAAAGATCTAAGGGGTTAAGGTGTTGGGGTGTTAGGTGTTAAGGGGAGTTAGGGGTCTAATGGGTCTGCAGGGTGTTATGTGTGTAAGGGTTCTTAAAGAGTATTTGGAGTATTACAGGTCTGAAGGGGTCTAAAAGTACATCGCAGTGTAAAGGATGTAAATATCTAAAGGTCTAAAGGGTCTTAAAATGTTCAAAGAGTCTTAAACGGTCTTCAAAGGTCTAATCGATCTCGGCAGTCAAAATGGTCAAAGGTTTAAAGATTGAAAAGATACGTTCAAATAGTACGTAATTAATAGACGTAATCACGGTGCAACTGACATTCCAGTAGTATGTAATTAATAGAGGTAATCACGGTGCAACTGACATTCCAACAGTACGTAATTAATAGACGTAATCACGGTGCAACTGACATTCAAACAGTATGTAATTAATAGACGTAATCACGGTGCAACTGACATTCCAACAGTACGTAATTAATAGACGTAATCACGGTGCAACTGACATTCAAACAGTACATAATTAATAGACATAATCACGGTGCAACTGACATTCAAACAGAATGTAATTAATAGACGTAATCACGGTGCAACTGACATTCAAACAGTAGGTAATTAATAGACGTAATCATGGTGCAACTGACATTCAAACACTACGTAATTAATAGACATAATCATGGTGCAACTGACATTCAAACACTACGTAATTAATAGACGTAATCACAGTGCAACTGACATTCAAACAGTAGGTAATTAATAGACGTAATCACAGTGCAACTGACATTCAAACACTACGTAATTAATAGACATAATCATGGTGCAACTGACATTCAAACACTATGTAATTAATAGACGTAATCACAGTGCAACTGACATTCAAACAGTACGTAATTAATAGATGTAATCACGGTGCAACTGACATTCAAACAGTACGTAATTAATAGACATACAGTCACCATGGGTTAGTGGTTGGAAATGCACTTGCTTCATTATAACTACGAGCAAGGGTACCTGCCCTAGGGGCGGGGCTTCAATTGGGAGGCCCAAATGAAAAGGCAAAACATCAAAAATTGAAGGATTTTTTATTTTAAACGATTTATATAAACATCCGTTGAATCATATCACACGCAAATCATCAAAATCTAAACAGTATTTGAAGAATTTCAATAAAAGCCACATCACTGTTCATATCGGTAAATATTATTCCATCGTGTTTGGAAAAACTGGAAAATTGGAAAACTTGGAAAAGTGGGAAAAAATTGGAAAAACAATAGACCCTATTTTACTCCTGGGGGTCCCAGGAATACCCACCCAAAATATCGTTGCGATCGATTGAGCCGTTTTTGCGGTACCTGGGAATAGACGGACGGACATTTGGTGAATTACAGTAACATACAATATCGACGAGGAAGAGTACTTGTCCCCCCCCATGTGACGGGAAAAACAGGGAAAAGTATCCTTCGCTGGCGAGAGGAAAAGTTCAAGTTAATTTATCAATTCAAATCATTTAATGGACTTTAAAAAGGTTAATTGTGTTCAACTCTCGGTCTCACTCAGAGCCAATGGTTTGAACATGAACGAAGAGGCTGCAGTGAGAAACTCATCATGAAGGGTGAAAACACAAAGTAGACCCCGACTGGAAGCTGCTCTTGACAAACGATGAGACGCACAAGACGCAATCATTCATCAATCTCCTCTGTAAAAGATGGAGTCATCAGTCCTATTACAGCAAGCTCCTGGGAATCCTGATCTGTGAAGGGTCTGCATACCAGTTAACATCTGCAGATGGATGGGAGTGTGGGGAGTGGTGAGGGGTCTGTGAACAGAGGGGGGGGGGGGGGGGGGACAGATGGTGGTGTGGGGAGGTGTGGGGTGGATGGGGTGTGGGCGTCTTGGATCACGGGGGGACGGTCTGAGGAGTTCAATGATCTGGGAGGGGTGCGAACGTTCTCGAGGGGGCAGGAGGAGTAGTGAGGCCCGATCTTGGGTTCATATTGGGGTGTGGAATGAATTAAGGTACCAATATGAACCCAAGATCGGTACTTTTATTGTGTGAAATGAATTAAGGTACCAATATGAACCCAAGATCGGTACTTTTATTGTGTGAAATGAATTAAGATACCAATATGAACCCAAGATCGGTACTTTGATTGTGTGAAATGAATTAAGGTACCAATATGAACCCAAGATCGGTACTTTGATTGTGTGAAATGAATTAAGGTACCAATATGAACCCAAGATCGGTACTTTGATTGTGTGAAATGAATTAAGATACCAATATGAACCCAAGATCGGTACTTTGATTGTGTGAAATGAACTAAGATACCAATATGAACCCACGATCGGTACTTTGATTGTGTGAAATGAATTAAGATACCAATATGAACCCACGATCGGTACTTTGATTGTGTGAAATGAATTAAGATACCAATATGAACCCACGATCGGTACTTTGATTGTGTGAAATGAATTAAGATACCAATATGAACCCAAGATCGGTACTTTGATTGTGTGAAATGAATTAAGGTACCAATATGAACCCACGATCGGTACTTTGATTGTGTGAAATGAATTAAGATACCAATATGAACCCAAGATCGGTACTTTGATTGTGTGAAATGAATTAAGGTACCAATATGAACCCAAGATCGGTACTTTGATTGTGTGAAATGAATTAAGATACCAATATGAACCCAAGATCGGTACTTTGATTGTGTGAAATGAATTAAGATACCAATATGAACCCAAGATCGGTACTTTGATTGTGTGAAATGAATTAAGGTACCAATATGAACCCACGATCGGTACTTTGATTGTGTGAAATGAATTAAGATACCAATATGAACCCAAGATCGGTACTTTGATTGTGTGAAATGAATTAAGATACCAATATGAACCCAAGATCGGTACTTTGATTGTGTCAAATTGAAATAAGGTACCAATATGAACCCAAGATCGGTACTTTGATTGTGTCAAATTGAAATAAGGTACCAATATGAACCCACGATCGGTACTTTTATTGTGTGAAATGAACTAAGATACCAATATGAACCCAAGATCGGTACTTTGATTGTGTGAAATGAATTAAGGTACCAAAATGAACCCAAGATCGGTACTTTGATTGTGTGAAATGAATTAAGGAACCAATATGAACCCACTATCGGTACTTTGATTGTGTGAAATGAATTAAGGAACCAATATGAACCCAAGATCGGTTCTTTGATTGTGTCAAATTGAAATAAGGTACCAATATGAACCGACGATCGGTACTTTGATTGTGTCAAATTGAAATAAGATACCAATATGAACCCACGATCGGTACTTTGATTGTGTGAAATGAATTAAGGAACCAATATGAACCCACGATCGGTACTTTGATTGTGTGAAATGAATTAAGGTACCAATATGAACCCACGATCGGTACTTTGATTGTGTGAAATGAATTAAGATACCAATATGAACCCAAGATCGGTACTTTGATTGTGTGAAATGAATTAAGGTACCAATATGAACCCACGATCGGTACTTTTATTGTGTGAAATGAACTAAGATACCAATATGAACCCAAGATCGGTACTTTGATTGTGTGAAATGAATTAAGGTACCAAAATGAACCCAAGATCGGTACTTTGATTGTGTGAAATGAATTAAGGAACCAATATGAACCCACGATCGGTACTTTGATTGTGTGAAATGAATTAAGGAACCAATATGAACCCACGATCGGTACTTTGATTGTGTCAAATTGAAATAAGGTACCAATATGAACCCACGATCGGTACTTTGATTGTGTGAAATGAATTAAGGAACCAATATGAACCCACGATCGGTACTTTGATTGTGTCAAATTGAAATAAGGTACCAATATGAACCGACGATCGGTACTTTGATTGTGTGAAATGAACTAAGGTACCAATATGAACCCACGATCGGTACTTTGATTGTGTGAAATGAACTAAGATACCAATATGAACCGACGATCGGTACTTTGATTGTGTGAAATGAATTAAGGTACCAATATGAACCCACGATCGGTACTTTGATTGTGTGAAATGAATTAAGATACCAATATGAACCCAAGATCGGTACTTTGATTGTGTGAAATGAATTAAGGTACCAATATGAACCGACGATCGGTACTTTGATTGTGTGAAATGAACTAAGATACCAATATGAACCCAAGATCGGTACTTTGATTGTGTGAAATGAATTAAGGTACCAAAATGAACCCAAGATCGGTACTTTGATTGTGTCAAATTGAAATAAGGTACCAATATGAACCCAGGATCGGTACTTTGATTGTGTGAAATGAATTAAGGAACCAATATGAACCCACGATCGGTACTTTGATTGTGTGAAATGAATTAAGGAACCAATATGAACCCACGATCGGTACTTTGATTGTGTCAAATTGAAATAAGGTACCAATATGAACCCACGATCGGTACTTTGATTGTGTGAAATGAAATAAGGTACCAATATGAACCCACGATCGGTACTTTGATTGTGTCAAATTGAAATAAGGTACCAATATGAACCCAGGATCGGTACTTTTATTGTGTAAAATGAAATAAGGTACCAATATGAACCCAAGATCGGTACTTTGATTGTGTGAAATGAACTAAGATACCAATATGAACCCAAGATCGGTACTTTGATTGTGTGAAATGAATTAAGGAACCAATATGAACCCACGATCGGTACTTTGATTGTGTGAAATGAATTAAGGAACCAATATGAACCCACGATCGGTACTTTGATTGTGTGAAATGAATTAAGGAACCAATATGAACCCACGATCGGTACTTTGATTGTGTGAAATGAATTAAGGAACCAATATGAACCCACGATCGGTACTTTGATTGTGTCAAATTGAAATAAGGTACCAATATGAACCCACGATCGGTACTTTGATTGTGTGAAATGAATTAAGGAACCAATATGAACCCACGATCGGTACTTTGATTGTGTCAAATTGAAATAAGGTACCAATATGAACCCAGGATCGGTACTTTTATTGTGTAAAATGAAATAAGGTACCAATATGAACCCACGATCGGTACTTTGATTGTGTGAAATGAATTAAGGTACCAATATGAACCCACGATCGGTACTTTGATTGTGTCAAATTGAAATAAGGTACCAATATGAACCCACGATCGGTACTTTGATTGTGTGAAATGAATTAAGGAACCAATATGAACCCACGATCGGTACTTTGATTGTGTCAAATTGAAATAAGGTACCAATATGAACCCAGGATCGGTACTTTTATTGTGTAAAATGAAATAAGGTACCAATATGAACCCACGATCGGTACTTTGATTGTGTGAAATGAATTAAGGTACCAATATGAACCCACGATCGGTACTTTGATTGTGTCAAATTGAAATAAGGTACCAATATGAACCCAGGATCGGTACTTTTATTGTGTAAAATGAAATAAGGTACCAATATGAACCCAAGATCGGTACTTTTATTGTGTGAAATGAACTAAGATACCAATATGAACCCAAGATCGGTACTTTGATTGTGTGAAATGAATTAAGGTACCAATATGAACCCAAGATCGGTACTTTGATTGTGTGAAATGAATTAAGGTACCAATATGAACCCAAGATCGGTACTTTCATTGTGTAAAATGAAATAAGGTACCAATATGAACCCAAGATCGGTACTTTTATTGTGTGAAATGAACTAAGATACCAATATGAACCCAAGATCGGTACTTTGATTGTGTGAAATGAATTAAGGTACCAATATGAACCCAAGATCGGTACTTTGATTGTGTGAAATGAATTAAGGTACCAATATGAACCCACGATCGGTACTTTGATTGTGTCAAATTGAAATAAGGTACCAATATGAACCCACGATCGGTACTTTGATTGTGTGAAATGAATTAAGGAACCAATATGAACCCACGATCGGTACTTTGATTGTGTCAAATTGAAATAAGGTACCAATATGAACCGACGATCGGTACTTTGATTGTGTGAAATGAACTAAGGTACCAATATGAACCCACGATCGGTACTTTGATTGTGTGAAATGAACTAAGATACCAATATGAACCGACGATCGGTACTTTGATTGTGTGAAATGAATTAAGATACCAATATGAACCCAAGATCGGTACTTTGATTGTGTGAAATGAATTAAGGTACCAATATGAACCCACGATCGGTACTTTGATTGTGTGAAATGAACTAAGATACCAATATGAACCCAAGATCGGTACTTTGATTGTGTGAAATGAATTAAGGTACCAAAATGAACCCAAGATCGGTACTTTGATTGTGTCAAATTGAAATAAGGTACCAATATGAACCCAGGATCGGTACTTTGATTGTGTGAAATGAATTAAGGAACCAATATGAACCCACGATCGGTACTTTGATTGTGTGAAATGAATTAAGGAACCAATATGAACCCACGATCGGTACTTTGATTGTGTCAAATTGAAATAAGGTACCAATATGAACCCACGATCGGTACTTTGATTGTGTGAAATGAATTAAGGAACCAATATGAACCCACGATCGGTACTTTGATTGTGTCAAATTGAAATAAGGTACCAATATGAACCCAGGATCGGTACTTTTATTGTGTAAAATGAAATAAGGTACCAATATGAACCCACGATCGGTACTTTGATTGTGTGAAATGAATTAAGGTACCAATATGAACCCACGATCGGTACTTTGATTGTGTCAAATTGAAATAAGGTACCAATATGAACCCACGATCGGTACTTTGATTGTGTGAAATGAATTAAGGAACCAATATGAACCCACGATCGGTACTTTGATTGTGTCAAATTGAAATAAGGTACCAATATGAACCCAGGATCGGTACTTTTATTGTGTAAAATGAAATAAGGTACCAATATGAACCCACGATCGGTACTTTGATTGTGTGAAATGAATTAAGGTACCAATATGAACCCACGATCGGTACTTTGATTGTGTCAAATTGAAATAAGGTACCAATATGAACCCAGGATCGGTACTTTTATTGTGTAAAATGAAATAAGGTACCAATATGAACCCAAGATCGGTACTTTTATTGTGTGAAATGAACTAAGATACCAATATGAACCCAAGATCGGTACTTTGATTGTGTGAAATGAATTAAGGAACCAATATGAACCCACGATCGGTACTTTGATTGTGTGAAATGAATTAAGGAACCAATATGAACCCACGATCGGTACTTTGATTGTGTGAAATGAATTAAGGAACCAATATGAACCCACGATCGGTACTTTGATTGTGTGAAATGAATTAAGGAACCAATATGAACCCACGATCGGTACTTTGATTGTGTCAAATTGAAATAAGGTACCAATATGAACCCACGATCGGTACTTTGATTGTGTGAAATGAATTAAGGAACCAATATGAACCCACGATCGGTACTTTGATTGTGTCAAATTGAAATAAGGTACCAATATGAACCCAGGATCGGTACTTTTATTGTGTAAAATGAAATAAGGTACCAATATGAACCCACGATCGGTACTTTGATTGTGTGAAATGAATTAAGGTACCAATATGAACCCACGATCGGTACTTTGATTGTGTCAAATTGAAATAAGGTACCAATATGAACCCACGATCGGTACTTTGATTGTGTGAAATGAATTAAGGAACCAATATGAACCCACGATCGGTACTTTGATTGTGTCAAATTGAAATAAGGTACCAATATGAACCCAGGATCGGTACTTTTATTGTGTAAAATGAAATAAGGTACCAATATGAACCCACGATCGGTACTTTGATTGTGTGAAATGAATTAAGGTACCAATATGAACCCACGATCGGTACTTTGATTGTGTCAAATTGAAATAAGGTACCAATATGAACCCAGGATCGGTACTTTTATTGTGTAAAATGAAATAAGGTACCAATATGAACCCAAGATCGGTACTTTTATTGTGTGAAATGAACTAAGATACCAATATGAACCCAAGATCGGTACTTTGATTGTGTGAAATGAATTAAGGTACCAATATGAACCCAAGATCGGTACTTTGATTGTGTGAAATGAATTAAGGTACCAATATGAACCCAAGATCGGTACTTTGATTGTGTAAAATGAAATAAGGTACCAATATGAACCCAAGATCGGTACTTTTATTGTGTGAAATGAACTAAGATACCAATATGAACCCAAGATCGGTACTTTGATTGTGTGAAATGAATTAAGGTACCAATATGAACCCAAGATCGGTACTTTGATTGTGTGAAATGAATTAAGGTACCAATATGAACCCACGATCGGTACTTTTATTGTGTGAAATGAACTAAGATACCAATATGAACCCAAGATCGGTACTTTTATTGTGTAAAATGAAATAAGATACCAATATGAACCCAAGATCGGTACTTTTATTGTGTAAAATGAAATAAGATACCAATATGAACCCAAGAGCGGTACTTTTATTGTGTAAAATGAAATAAGATACCAATATGAACCCAAGAGCGGTACTTTTATTGTGTAAAATGAAATAAGATACCAATATGAACCCAAGAGCGGTACTTTTATTGTGTAAAATGAAATAAGATACCAATATGAACCCAAGATCGGTACTTTTATTGTGTAAAATGAAATAAGATACCAATATGAACCCAAGATCGGTACTTTTATTGTGTAAAATGAAATAAGGTACCAATATGAACCCAAGATCGGTACTTTTATTGTGTAAAATGAAATAAGATACCAATATGAACCCAAGAGCGGTACTTTTATTGTGTAAAATGAAATAAGGTACCAATATGAACCCAAGATCGGTACTTTTATTGTGTAAAATGAAATAAGGTACCAATATGAACCCAAGATCGGTACTTTTATTGTGTAAAATGAAATAAGGTACCAATATGAACCCAAGATCGGTACTTTTATTGTGTAAAATGAAATAAGGTACCAATATGAACCCAAGATCAGAACTTTTATTGTGTAAAATGAAATAAGATACCAATATGAACCCAAGATCGGTACTTTAATTGTGTAAAATGAAATAAGATACCAATATGAACCCAAGAGCGGTACTTTTATTGTGTAAAATGAAATAAGGTACCAATATGAACCCAAGATCGGTACTTTTATTGTGTAAAATGAAATAAGGTACCAATATGAACCCAAGATCGGTACTTTTATTGTGTAAAATGAAATAAGGTACCAATATGAACCCAAGATCGGTACTTTTATTGTGTAAAATGAAATAAGGTACCAATATGAACCCAAGATCGGTACTTTTATTGTGTAAAATGAAATAAGGTACCAATATGAACCCAAGATCGGTACTTTTATTGTGTAGAATGAAATAAGGTACCAATATGAACCCAAGATCGGTACTTTTATTGTGTAAAATGAAATAAGGTACCAATATGAACCCAAGATCGGTACTTTTATTGTGTAAAATGAAATAAGGTACCAATATGAACCCAAGATCGGTACTTTTATTGTGTAAAATGAAATAAGGTACCAATATGAACCCAAGATCGGTACTTTTATTGTGTAAAATGAAATAAGGTACCAATATGAACCCAAGATCGGTACTTTTATTGTGTAAAATGAAATAAGATACCAATATGAACCCAAGAGCGGTACTTTTATTGTGTAAAATGAAATAAGATACCAATATGAACCCAAGATCGGTACTTTTATTGTGTAAAATGAAATAAGGTACCAATATGAACCCAAGATCAGAACTTTTATTTTGTGAAATGAACTAAGATACCAATATGAACCCAAGATCGGTACTTTTATTGTGTAAAATGAAATAAGGTACCAATGTGAACCCAAGATCGGTTACTTTTATTGTGTAAAATGAAATAAGGTACCAATATGAACCCAAGATCGGTACTTTTATTGTGTAAAATGAAATAAGGTACCAATATGAACCCAAGATCAGAACTTTTATTTTGTGAAATGAAATAAGATACCAATATGAACCCAAGATCGGTACTTTTATTGTGTAAAATGAAATAAGGTACCAATGTGAACCCAAGATCGGTACTTTAATTGTGTAAAATGAAATAAGATACCAATATGAACCCAAGATCGGTACTTTAATTGTGTAAAATGAAATAAGATACCAATATGAACCCAAGATCGGTACTTTTATTGTGTAAAATGAAATAAGATACCAATATGAACCCAAGAGCGGTACTTTTATTGTGTAAAATGAAATAAGGTACCAATATGAACCCAAGATCAGAACTTTTATTTTGTGAAATGAACTAAGATACCAATATGAACCCAAGATCGGTACTTTTATTGTGTAAAATGAAATAAGGTACCAATGTGAACCCAAGATCAGAACTTTTATTTTGTGAAATGAACTAAGATACCAATATGAACCCAAGAGCGGTACTTTTATTGTGTAAAATGAAATAAGGTACCAATGTGAACCCAAGATCGGTTACTTTTATTGTGTAAAATGAAATAAGGTACCAATATGAACCCAAGATCGGTACTTTTATTGTGTAAAATGAAATAAGGTACCAATATGAACCCAAGATCAGAACTTTTATTTTGTGAAATGAACGAAGGTACCAATATGAACCCAAGATCGGTACTTTTATTGTGTAAAATGAAATAAGGTACCAATGTGAACCCAAGATCGGTTACTTTTATTGTGTGAAATGAACGAAGGTACCAAAATGAACCCGAAATCGGTACTTTAATTGTGTGAAATGAACTAAGTTACCAATGTGAACCCAAGATCGGTTACTTTTATTGTGTGAAATGAACGAAGGTACCAAAATGAACCCAAGATCGGTACTTTGATTGTGTGAAATGAACTAAGTTACCAATGTGAACCCAAGATCGGTTTCTTTTATTGTGTGAAATGAACGAAGGTATCAATATGAACCCAAGATCGGTACTTTAATTGTGTGAAATAAACGTAGGTTCCAATATGAACCCAAGATCGGTACTTTAATTGTGTGAAATGAACTAAGGTACCAATATGAACCCAAGATCGGTACTTTGATTGTGTGAAATGAACTAAGGTACCAATATGAACCCAAGATCGGTACTTTGATTGTGTGAAATGAACTAAGGTATCAATATGAACACAAGATCGGTACTTTAATTGTGTGAAATGAACGAAGGTGCCAAAATGAACTCAAGATCGGTACTTTAATTGTGTGACATGAACGAAGGTTCCAATATGAACACAAGATCGGTACTTTAATTGTGTGAAATGAACGAAGGTGCCAAAATGAACACAAGATCGGTACTTTAATTGTGTGAAATGAACGAAGGTGCCAAAATGAACTCAAGATCGGTACTTTAATTGTGTGACATGAACGAAGGTTCCAATATGAACACAAGATCGGTACTTTAATTGTGTGAAATGAACGAAGGTGCCAAAATGAACACAAGATCGGTACTTTAATTGTGTGAAATGAACGAAGTTGCCAATGTGAACACAAGATCGGGTACTTTTATTGTGTGAAATGAACGAAGGAACCAATATGAACCCAAGATCGGTACTTTGATTGTGTGAAATTAACTAAGGTACCAATATGAACCCAAGATCGGTACTTTGATTGTGTGAAATGAACTAAGGTACCAATATGAACCCAAGATCGGTACTTTGATTGTGTGAAATGAACTAAGGTATCAATATGAACACAAGATCGGTACTTTAATTGTGTGAAATGAACGAAGGTGCCAAAATGAACTCAAGATCGGTACTTTAATTGTGTGACATGAACGAAGGTTCCAATATGAACCCAAGATCGGTACTTTAATTGTGTGAAATGAACTAAGGTACCAATAGGAACCGAGGATCGGTACTTTAGTTGTGTAAAATTCTCTTCTCCTGACAAGGTGGAGAAGTTTCTGTCAATCACCGCTTTGCATCACCGCATTGCACAAAAAAGGTGCAAAAACAGATCCTAGCAACTACAGACCAATCAGCCTTCTCCCAATTATCAGCAAAGTCATGGAATCCATCATTGCTTTGGATATCAAATCTTTCCTCTTCTCAAACGGTTTGATCTCTGACCATCAATTTGGTTTCAGACCAGGTCACTCTACTCTGGACATGCTGCTTCTGCTTTCTCAACAATGGATGGAGGACCTCAACGCCAAACAGGAAATTAGAGCAGTCTCCCTTGACATTTCACGTGCCTTCGATACGGTCTGGCACCCCGCTCTGCTCACCAAACTCTCCTCCTTTGGTATCCATGGAAATCTCCACGCATGGCTGGCGGACTTCCTCTCTAGTCGTAGTCAAAGTGTGGCCCTGAATGGGTTTCTCTCATCTCCCCTTCCAGTTCTGGCCGGAGTTCCCCAAGGTAGTGTTCTGGGCCTTGTGCTTTTTCTGGCCTTCATCAATGATCTCTCTGACTCTCTGGAAAATACTCTCTCTTTTTATGCCTCCACCGACGAAGTCGCTGGAGGCATTATGTTTTCAGGTTGTCCGTCCAGCTGTCCATCCGTCCGTCCATGATAGGTTTTCATTACCGCGATAACTTGAGAACGACTAAAGGGATCTTCATCAAACTTGGCACAAGTATGTATAATGAGGTAAAGATGAACTGATTTGATTATGGGGTCACAAAGTCAAAGGGCAAAGGTCAGCGGTCATGTTAGGTAAAAATACTGTTACCGTGATAACTTGTGAACCAGTGATGGGATTCTGACCAAATTTGGTAGACTTATGTATAATGATGTAACGATGAACTGCTTAGATTTTGGGGTGACAAGGTCAAAGGGCAAAGGTATTGTTAGGTAAAAATTCTGTTACAGCGATAACTTGTGAACCAGTGATGGGATTCTGACCAAATTTGGTAGACATGTATAATGATGTAAAGATGAACTGATTCGATTCTGGGGCCAAGAGGTCAAAGGTTAAAGGTCAAAGTCTGTAATCGGTCTATAACTTGAAAATGGCTAAAGGGATCTAATTCAAACTTGGTACAGATATGTATAATGATGTAAAGATTAACTGATTAGTTTTTGGGGGTCTCATGGTCAAAGGCCAAAGGTCAGAGGTCATGTCAGGTAAAAATGTGAGAACTTGTGAACAGCTGAAGGGATTTAAATTAAAACTTGGTACAGGTATGTATAATGATGTAAACATGGACTGATTAAATTTTGGAGTCAATAGGTCAAAGGTCATGGCAGGTAAAAATGTGCTAACGGGCACAGCTGAATGGATTTAAATCAAACTTGATGCAAGTATTATAATGATGTAATAATATGGGCGGAGGCATGTCAGTCGACTTTGTGACGTCGAAGAGTGCCGTTCTAGTTGCTGATGGCTCCACACTCTGACGCTCTATATCTCAACCTTAGATCAGCGGGGAGAAGCCTCTTCACTCTCTGCAGACCTGGATAAAATTACTGCAAATTACTAAAAAAAATGAAGGAACAATGAATACTGACAAGTACAAGCAGAACGTAATACACCATGGTCTCCCATCAGGAAGTAATCTAATTGTAGACATATTTTCCAGCATGACTATGACCATAAAAACACTGTAATTGTCGTTAAACCATACTGTAATCACTTCTTATTACAATAGAGCAACAGCATATGGTGATGTTTGTTTGTTTGTTTATTTGTGACCAAAACGTCTTCTTCTTCTTCAAATAAAATTAACACCCAAAATACAATCCGTGAACTTTTAATTACGTACTGTTGGAATATACTTTTTAATCCCTTAGACTGCTGATACCCCTCAGACCTTTGACGACTCTTTAAGTCCCCCAAGTCCCTTAAGACCACCCAGACCCCTGAAGACCCAAAATACCCTTAAAGACTGCAAAGACTCAAAATACCACAAAGACCCAAAATACCCCAAAGATCCTTAAAGGCCCAGAGGACCCAAATGACCCAAAAGACCCTGAAGACCCAAAACACCCTGAAGACAAAAAAGACTCTGAAGACCCAAAAGACCCCGAAGATACAAAAACACCCCGAAGACCCAAAAATCCCCGAAGATCCAAAACACACTGAAGACCCAAAATACCCTGAAGACCCAAAATACCCCAAAGACCGAAAACACACCCAAGACCGAAAACACCCCAAAGACCCATAAATACCCTGAAGACCCTTAAATACCTGGAATAACTAAAATACCCCAAAGACCCTTAAATACCCAGAGGAACCAAAAGACTCTTGAGACCCAAAATCCCCTGAAGACATCAAAGACGCAAAATACCCCAAAGACAGTGAAGACCCCAAAAAACCCAAAACACCCCAAAGACCCAAAATACCCTTAGACTCAAGTGTTTGTGTGCTTTCCCTTCTCTTGTCTTCCGCTCCCTCTTTTTATATATTTTGTTTGTCTGGTTGATTTGTTTGTGAAGTAAATGTCAGCTCTTTCACGAGCTTCGATTCAGTATACAAAAAAAAAAAAAAAAAAAAAAGGCCCAGCGGATCCAAAAGACACTGAAAACGCAAATGGCCCTGAAGACCCAAAATACCCTGAAGATCCAAAACACAGTGAAGACCCAAAAGACCCCGGAGACCCAAAACACCCAGAAGACCCAAAATATCCTGAAGACCCATAAATACCCTGAGGACCCTTAAATACCTGGAATAACCAAAATACCCAAAAGACCCTTAAATACCCAGAGGAACCAAAAGACTCTTGAGACCCAAAAGCCCCTGAAGACCTCGAAGATATAAAATACCCCAAAGACACTGAAGACCCAAAAAACCCCAAACACCCAAAATACCCTTAAAGGCCCAGCGGATCCAAAATACACTGAAAACGCAAATGGCCCTGAAGACCCAAAATACCCTGAAGATCCAAAACACAGTGAAGATCCAAAAGACCCTGAAGACCCAAAATACCCTGAAGACACAAAACACCCTGAAGACACAAAACACCGTGCAGACCCAAAAGACCCTGAAGACCCAAAACACCCCGAAGACCCAAAACACCCTGAACACCCAAAACACCCTGAATACCCAAAAGACCCTTAAAGACACTGAAGACCCCGACGACCCTTAAAGATTCAAAAAACCTGAAAGACTCGGAAGAACCAAAATATCCCAAAGACCCAGAGGAACCAAAAGACCCCGAACAACCAAAATACCCTGAAGACCCAAAATATCCCAAATACCCAAAATACACTGAAGACCCAAAATACCCTGAAGACCAAAAATATTCCAAAGACCAAAAAGACCCCGTAGACCATTAAAGACCACGAAGACCCGTAAGACGCTTTAGTCCCATTAGACCAGCTTAGACCCTTCACCATTGAGAGCTTTACACCACTTGGACCTTTTTAGATTATAAATAAATAATATCACCAGTATTACAAATGAAATGTTTCTATTATGATTGGTGTAAATCGTGACAACACAGCAACTCACGTAGAGTCAATATTATCCTCAGTTAAAACAAGGATTTGTAAAGTTTATTATGGCACTCTCCGGATCATATAAACAAAGCAAAACACGTGACGAGTATGCCAATTCTCCCCAGATCATCTTCTTCCTCCTCCCCACTTCCGAATAAAACAGGTTCTTCTTTCTCCTCCCATATCGCAATGAACCAATTCCATTACATGACGTCACACATCCACAACACATTTATACACTGCCGGAGCAGCGCGTCGCCGCATCCACTTTCCGACGGTACTCCAGGGGCCTCAGTCTGGCCATCCCCCAGGCTGATGCCTGGTCCATCCCTTTCTCCTTGAGATGCTGATCAACCTGCTGCAACCACGAGGCACGTGGTCGGCCTATTGGCCGCCTCCACTCACGAGGCTCCCTTGCTGAGAATATCTGGTGAACTGGATCAGCATCCGCAAAACAAGCCACATGTCCATACAGTCGCAGCTGACGCTCACAAACCATACAGGTAACAAATCTCATCTGAGTCTCTCTCAGCAACCGCTCGTTGGACACAAAGTCTGACCAGCGATAGCCAAGGATTCTCCGAAGAGACTTGGTTCCAAAGGAGTTAAGTCTCATTATCTGGCCCTCGGTAAGGGTCCAAGTCTCGCATCCATAGAGAAAGACCAAGACCATGACATTCTGCGCATGTAAGCACCAAGGACTTAAAGACTGACTTTCGTCCTGCATAGATACCGACAGCGCCACATCCCATGATCCAGTGAATCCATGACTCCCCAGGCCCGACCCAGACGTCTATCAACCTCTGGCTCACAACATGCAGAGACATGAATAACACTGCCAAGGTAAGTGAATCTCTTCATGGCCTCAACATTTTCGCCACAAACAGGCACAGACAAGACAGCAGCATCCAAGATGTCATTGAAAACCTGGGTCTTGGTTTTGACCCAGGAAATCCGTAATCCCAGTGGCTCCGCCTCCTCATTCAGTGCTTGGAGGGCCCCCGTAAGAATATCCAGCGTCTCTGCAAAGACGACTGCATCATCTGTGAAATCAAGGTCAGATATCTTGACACTCCCAAACGAAGAACCGCAGCCTGACCTCTCTGACATCTTCCCCAGAAGACATCTTCCCCATCTTCTAGTCCATATAAGCGCTGAAGAGTGTAGGAGCCAGTGTGGTGTGGAGCCACCACACCTCACAGCACTCTAAGTACCAGAGTATAGTTCAGAGATTAGATTGATCAGCGTTGGTGGCACCCCACGAAGACGAAGAATCCTCCAGAGGGCATCCCGATTCACCGAATCTAATGCTTTGCGCAGATCAACATAGGAGGCAGGCAGCCACTGACAAAACTCTCGCTTGCATTCGGTGAGGACCCGAAGCGCAATGATACGGTCAATCATTGACCTCTTTGATGTAAAGCCTGACTGCTCCAGTAACTGGTGCTCGAGCAGATGGCGGTGAACCCTCTCAAGAATTATTCAAGCAAAGACCTTGCCCGGCAAAGAGTCGTTGAGCAAAGAGTCGCGTCACACCTCGGTAGTTGTTGCAGTCCAGGTGATCACTCTTCCCTTTCCAGAAGGGGACAACAAGCCCCTCTTCCAGTCAGTTGGGATGATGCCTGTGCTCCAAACAGAGCACAGAACTGCATGCAACGACTCAAGTACTGCACAGCATTTCCACCAGCCATGAGAAGCTCAGCATGGATGCCACAAATCCCAGGAGCTTTGCCCCCTTTCAACCGGTTCACCGCCGCCTGTGTTTCCACAAATGAAGGTGATTCACAGTTAATTGGGGGGTCAGCATTTGGGATAGCAACACTCCTGACATCCAACTCAACAGCTGGTGGGTCAGCCTGGTACAGCCGCTCAAAGTAACCAGCACAGCGGGCCTTCACTTCAGACTCCTCTGTCAAGAGGCCACCACCCTCTGCTCTAACTGCAGTACACCTAGGGGCAGGCTTAGAGGAACGCAATGCACGGATTCCTCTGTAAGCAGGACAAGAATCGCATGTCCACAAGTGATGCTCTACGCTTTCACAGATGCCTCGCACATAGGCCTCCATGTCCGCCCTCAGCGGGCGTACAGTTTTACGCCTCAGCTCCCGGAACAGTTCAGCTCTGCCATCAAGCCTGGCCCTGCAACTCTGGTCGATGGTATCGAGCGTCCCCTGAGAGACAAAGTTCTTCTTCGCCTGACGGTGGGTTCCAAAACAGCCACCGGCAACATCAAGGATGGTGGTTTTGAAGGCACTCCACAACTTCTAAGGATCCCCCAAAGCATCCAGACCCCCCCCCCCCCCAAACCCCACTCAACCTGCTCGCAAACTCCTCAGCTACACTCTCCTCCTTGAACTTGCCCACATCCAACCTAGGCTGGGATGATAGCATTCTCTTGTATTTGAGCTGCAACTTCAGAGTTGCTACAACAAGCCTGTGGTCAGTTTTGAGGAACTGAGCACTCCGGTAGACCCTGCAGTTCCGGAGCATCCGCCATCGACCATCAATGAGCACATGGTCAATCTCCTTCGCCACACCACCAGCATTGTAATACCAAGTCCAGCGATGTGGCTGTGGGCGCTGAAACCATGAGCCAGCCACCCTAAGTCCATGACTTCTTGCAAAGCCGAGGAACTTATGCTATTCTGGTTCACAGTCCCGGATCCATGGGGACTAACACATGCCTCATAACCATCCCCATCAGTGCCAGTCGATGCATTGAAATCCCTCAAGACTAGAAGAGTATCTCTCCAGGGGCACTAATGAACCACAGACTCGAGTGTGGTGTAGAATGCCGCCTTCACAGTGAGACCACTTTCCTCAGTCTGAGCTTATACAGAGACCAGGGAAATGACACCCAAAGAGTGACGAATCCTCACTCATAATACGCGCGTTGACTGGTTTTACCTCGACTATCATGGGAGTCAGCTTATTGGACACAGCTATAGAAGCTCCTTGGGCATGGTAACCCTCAAAGCGACCAGACCAGTAGTAGGTGCAACCACCCACCATGATCTCACCACTATCCAGCCTCCGAATCTCAGAAAGTGCTGCAACACTGATGTTCAAACGCTGGAGCTCAGATGATAGCAGACAGGTGATCATCGTCTCTTAGAGTGAGAACGTTCCAGGCACCCACTCGAGGGAACCGCCTCAGCTTAACCCAATGAGACTGTCTGGTGGACGACACCTCAGCAGCACTCCGACACACAACCCCACAACCCAACCTAGGAAAGTCACCCCGTGCTCTTCCTCCTATTATCAAAGAATGGGGGTCCGAAGGCTTTGCTTGGCGAAGGGCAGCTTTTTTTTTTTTTTTGTATACTGAAGCGAGGCTCGAGAAAGAGCTGACATTTACTTCACAAACAAATCAACCAGACAAACAAAATATATAAAAAGAGGGAGCGGAAGACAAGAGAAGGGGAAGCACACAAACACTTGAGAGCACACAACATTTAAGAGCAGGGAGATGTGTGGGAGGGAGAGGGCCTGGGGGGAGGAGGCGTGGGAAGGGGGGAGAAGTATAAAACACAAGGACACCAAGGACTTCCAGGACAGAAATTGGTATTTCAAAAAAGTGGAATTGGGGTGAAATTAGCGGGGGTAGAAAAGATCAAGGTTTTGGATGGGGTAAGATAAGAGATCGTGGTGAACAGCTGTTTTAAAGACCTGGAGGGTGGAGTGGGATTGAAGAGAGTGAGGGAGTTTGTTCCAGAGGTGGGAGAAAAGAGGAATGAAGGAGTGAAGGTGAGCAGAGAGTCTTGATTTTGGCAGTTTAACCATAAGAGGGTTGCAGGCAGATCTTGTGCGACCTGTAGGAATATTTGCGGGACAGAGCCCAGAGAGAGCTGGGGGGGGCAAGGCCAGAGAGGAGTCCGTAGAAGACGGAAAGACCACCAACCTGCCTGCGGTGAGTGAGTGAGAGGCCCTTGGAGTTAGCTTCATCGCGGGAGATTCCAATGATTCTGAACGCTTTGGTTTCAACAGCGTGAAGACGAGCTAGGTGTGAGGCAGGAGCACCAGACCAGAGGGGAGAGCAGTATTCCATAGACCTGCGGATGAAAGCCTTGTAAGTGGTGAGGAGCTCAGGTGTACCAAGGAAGGACTTCACACAACGGAGGATGCCCAGTCGGCGACTGGCTTTGGAGGCCAGATTTGAAATGTGGTTTTCCCAGGAAAGATCATGGCAGATAGTGAGACCCAAAAGCTTGAGTGACAGAACTTCTTGGAGAGGATTATTCAGAAAGTGGATGGGAGGGTTGTCCAGTCGGTCTTTTCGGAGAGACATCGTAAGAGTGTGAGATTTGTCAGGATTGAAAGCCATGTTCCACTTGTTTGCCCAGTCTGTGATTTTGTCCAGGTCTGCAGAGAGTGAGGAGGCTGCAGACTGCCGATCTGAGGGATGAAGAATGGAGCGACAGAGAGTAGAGTCATCAGCAAAGAGATAGAGAGGATTTTCAAGAGAGTCAGAGAGATCATTGATGAAGACCAGAAAAAGCACAGGGCCCAGAACACTACCTTGGGGAACTCCAGCCTGAACAGGAAGCGGAGATGAGAGAAACCCATTCAGGGCCACACGTTGACTACGAACAGAGAGGAAGTCCGCCAGCCATGCGTGGAGATTTCCATGGATACCAAAAGAGGATAGTTTGGTGAGCAGAGCGGGGTGCCAGACCGTATCGAAAGCACATGATATGTCAAGGGAGACTGCTCTAATTTCCTGTTTGGCATTGAGGACCTCCATCCATTGTTGAGAAAGCAGAAGCAGCATGTCCAGAGTAGAGTGACCTGGTCTGAAACCAAATTGATGATCAGAGATCAAGCCATTGGAGAAGAGGAAAGATTTCATATCTGAAGCAATGATGGATTCCATGACTTTGCTGATAATTGGGAGAAGGCTGATTGGTCTGTCGTTGCTGGGATCTGTTTTTGCACCTTTTTTGTGCAAAGCGGTGATGTTGGCAGATTTCCAAGCAGATGGCAGATGACCTTGAGCAAAAGAGAGGGTGAAGAGAACAGAGAGAGGGAGTGAAAGAGCGGAAGAACAGGATTTTAGGACCCGTGGGCTGATGCCGTCAGGTCCAGTTGCAGAATCAGAGTCGAGGGTTGACAAAAACTTTTCCACCTTGTCAGGAGGAAAGGACACAGAGTCCAGGAGCAGCTGGGTACGACTGGGTACGGTGGGTACAGAGAGGGATGGGTTTGGGACACAAAATTTAGAGGCAAACACAGAGTTGAGGCATTCAGCTTTTTCACGTGCGGAGTCAGTCGTGTGGCCGTTTGAGGTGAGGCTGCACAAGAGGTACTCCCACGGGGTGTTTTTTTTTTTCGTTGTGTTCTTTGTGCGTGTTGCGGAATGACATGTTTTTATGGTGGCCGGAGTGCAAATCCTGCCACCAACCTCCTGGAAAGAGGTCACCCGACTGCAGGAGGACATCTGCAGACACAGTTGGCCACCAGATAAGGATGGCCGTTGGCTCATAGGGAGCTCCTCCGCCCTTTGACAGGTCTTGTTTTAGCCCTGCTAGGTGTCTATATCCAAACACCCTCTGGGGGCGACTAGACCAGGCAGAAAAAACAACAACTTTTTCCTACCCCCCAAAAATGTGTGAATGCAGGAGGACATATTGACACGTTAAACAGAATATATTCATGAACAACAAGGACATGATCTTATTGCATCATTTATTCTACCATGCAAAATGTTCCATTTGTTTTTGACAATCTGACAGACATGGACGTGGAACTGTAACAGTTTGGCTTGTACTATGGACGACACATCACTCCCCATAGTGAATCGTGGCTAGAAAAGCAAAGAGCATCAGCCCTTCCTTGACACAACGTAAACCTGATGCATGGAAGCACAACTCTGAAAACAAAGAACAAAAGCACAAAGAACCTGCACATTCCCGTATACAAAAATACTTAAACAATAAAATTTTAATGTTATTTAAAAAAGGTTTATGTAGTCCAGCTACAAATAAATAGTAACAATAAATAATAATAAAATTAACAATAAAGACAATAAGAACGATCTCATTTTGTTCATGTGACTCCATATTGAAACATGTAACAAAAATGCATAACAAGGAAAAATATTGATTTTTTCACAGATAGATTATGCTTTGCTTTAAAAAAAGCACCACTGTTTACTATGCGGTTCGCAATAACGTTATGGTACAATGTCGCAAATGCACCGTAAAAAGCATAGTAAACCATATTGTTTTTGCAAGTACGATAGAAAACTGCAGTACTTTCGGAATAGTGCCTTCAAATAAGTGGCATACGTTTGCTAACCTGTTGTCACCCACTCTCTATTTTTTTTTTTTTCACCGTGGCTGATACAAGAAGGTTATACATGAATGTCAACAATGCTACATTTGGTGGGATAGGAAGGCTAACTTTTCAACCACAAAATCTGGTCAATTATGTACATAACAAGTGTATACACTTCAGTTCTCTGTCTTTCACATGAGGGCGAACACCAAAGCATCACTCTTGCCGAGTGTGGATGGGGAAGTGATGTTCCAAATAGCTACATTTTCATCAGATGTCCAGAACCCACAGTCACATTCAAGAGTATGATATAGAAAAGCTCTGCTTTGTTGCCTGTACAATATATGGGGCTGATTAGGCCAGTGCTTACATGGCCAAGGACACGAATAGCAGAACTCCAGGAAATGACAAGTAAGCCTGCACCAGGAGTCAGAGCACCATGAGCACACTGGGATCTGCATCAAGGCAACCAATGAATGTTGACAACAACTTCTTTCGAGCCTTTTCCTGTGTTCACAATGGAAAATTAACAAATCTTAACAGAAAGTTTGAATTGTACCCTCAAAGGTTTATTTTCATTAGCACAAGTTGTTTTCTTCCAACTGTGCAGGAAACAAATTATATAAATAACAAGGGCAGAGCAATAACACACTCATGTTTGCATAATTAAATGTGTTAAGGAATATTGTTTTGATGACCGACAACGCTCTGGGAAGCAGCGGGGAGAGCAAACAAATTGCCTTGGACCTTCAGTTTATATATATTTTTTATTTCTATCTTCATACTGCTTTGTTCCGAGTATAATTGATGATCCTTTCTGGTGTTCAGCAGGGTCAAACTCCTGCAACATCACCATGAAGCAGAAGATCTGGACCCTTTGGGTTGCGCAGATTCTGAGTTGGAGCACGCATCCAAATCTGATTCTTCAAACTGCAGAGGATTCTGTAAAGTAGGGAAAAGAGAATAGAGCTGTGAATAATACTCGTCAACATTTCAACATCGCCATGGAAATACTTGCATAATCTATAATAACAATATTAAGTTATTATCGAAGGAAGAATTGTGCATTTCATCCAATTAAAATCTGTGCTGTCATTAGGAAGAAAAGAGGAAACTTGAAATCATGATAAAAGTACATCGACGATGCGATATCGATGATAGATGCCTTCATGGTTTTGCCATCATCAATCAGGATGGCAACTTGGTGCCATCGGGTCACAGTCCAGGCTGTTTCACCAATGCACCTGGCATCATCTTCTTGTACTATCTTTTGAATTTATTTCTTTTTCATTACCAACTGACATTACCCAACTCGGTGATTCGTCAGATAACAGCTCTCTTATATCTGTGATTCAGGACCAAACCCACAAAGTCATCATTAACCTCGTGGCCCTTTCATCATAATCTTGAGTATTCTTGACAATAAGCGCATTTATGATATACTGTCGTAATCTTTGAGGGTAGTTCAATGTTTTATTGTAAAAAGTCAATTGCAGAAAACCAATGTGATGGATGCAGGTGTCATGATGTCACATTTTTTTCAATAAATAATCTCACTCACGATACCGTTCCATGAGCTATGATGCAATGGCTAAAGGAGTTCTCTGCCATGCCATGCACTAACATTCTTGAATTCCAATGACATCCAATGAAAGAAAATATTAATTAATTGTTTCCCCAGTTCCAATATTGACATCTGATTATTTTGCAATTTCGCATATATGAGTAGTAATCGAGCTATTCTACAAACCCAGGTGTTTAACACTTTTTTCTGGTTGCTTGAGTGATGGCTGTTGGTTGCAAGTGAGAATGCTTAATTATTGCTCTGCAATTCAAGTCATTTTTTAACCCGCTGCAACATTTAAACAAATAACTACATGAAACACCTGCTTCGGCCATTTGTGCACAGTCTCCTCGGAGTTTCAGGGTAGACAATATTGTTGTAAAAAGTTTCAGCAGTGAATTGTCACTTTTACCTTTCACAACAAAAAGTCAACATCAACATTTAATCATCAATTGACTTTCATGAAGGAATTATGTGCTGTAGTACCGATGGTCCAAACGGCATTCTCTTTGACATGCAATCACAAAGATTAGCCGGAGCCATATTGTTTTTGAAATCGTTACCATGAACTTACTTGAAGCACATTCTGACTCATACCATGGATGCAAAATGAAGAAACAATGGACACATCGCTTTTACAAAAAGAATCTCTTATTTAACTACATTTACAATTACAATTTCTGTTAACTTTCCAAACTTACAACATGTTAATGTAATGCTTTGCAATTAGCACAAACCATGCAATTAAACAGGTATGCACAGATTTTTAAATCATGCATAGAGATTTCCATGGATACCACAGGAGGAGAGTTTGGTGAGCAGAGCGGGGTGCCAGACCATATCGAAGGCACGTGATATGTCAAGGGAGACAGCTCTGATTTCCTGTTTGGCATTGAGGACCTCCATCCATTGAGGACCTCCAGCAGAAGCAGCATGTCCAGAGTAGAATGACCTGCTCTGAATCCAAATTGATGATCAGAGATCAAGCCATTGGAGAAGAGGAAGGATTTGATATCAGAAGCGATGATGGATTCCATGAAGAGAACAGAGTGAGGGTGAGATAGAGCGGCAGAGCAGGATTTTAGGAACCGGGCCGTGGGCTGATGCCGTCTGGTCCAGTTGCAGAATCCGAGTCGAGGTTTGACAAAAACTTCTCCACCTTGTCAGGAGAGAAAGACACAGAGTCCAGGAGCAGTTGAGTATGACTAGGTAAGGAGGGTGCAGAGAGAGATGGGTTTGGGACACAAGATTTTGAGGCATTCAGCTTTTTCAAGTGTGGAGTCAGCAGTGTAGCTGTTTGAGGTAAGGGAGGGGATGGAAGAGCAACAAACGCTGGAGACAGATTTGACCAGACACCCCCAAGATTTGAAGGAGAGAGACAGGTTTGAGAGTTCAGTCTTGAGAGTCGAGAGATATTGTTTCCTGGCTCTCCTGAGAGTAGACACACTCTTGTTCCAGGCTTTGTGAAAGGAATTGAGATTGCCTTCCATTGGATTTGCCTTCCAGGAGGCCGTTGCAATTTGCCGTTGTGTGTAAAGTTGTTCTGATAATAGTTTTTTGCATCCTGAGAGCAGGTTAACCCCCGCTCTTGCAGGGAAAATGGCCTTAAAATGCATGTTGTTGTTGTTTGTTGTATCCTGAGAGCAGGTGACTCGTAAATTCTGTTTCTGTCTTGCAGAATATACACTTGTCCATCTGGCTCAACCCCGCCATCTTTTTAAATCCATTGGTTTAGTGTCCTTGATCTTGGGCATTTATTACGATTCGTTCACTGTCCCAGAGTTGAGCTGACCTCTTCTTCGCCATTCCAATAAGCCTTCTTTGTGAATCCCCACTCTGTCCAATTCTTTTTTGTATTTTCTGACACTTTTGTCATTCTCCCAGTTGTTGGTGCATATTTCTTGATATTTCTATTTATATATTTATTTTGTCCTTTTTGCAATTTTTGGGGCTGTATTTGTTGCTGTTTCATTTTCCTGTGCAGCATCTTCTATTCACACCTTTTTTTGGAAATTATTTGCAAGGTGAGTTAGGGATACTTTTTCAGGTTTGTTGTGTTCATGTTTGCTTACAAATTGCATCCAATAGTCTGTTGAGCATTTCACAAACTCAGCTCGTCATACACTTGGCGTTTTGTGCACCTGGTTGAGTTCCATCAGGCCGCTCCCTTCCTCTTGTCTCGGCAGGTACATTCTCGGGATGCACTGGTTTTTGTCACACATTTTTGGATGGTTACGAGTTTTCTTGTTTACCTTGTTGATTTCTGATTGGGCCCAGTTTATTATCCCACAGATATATATATATATATATATATATATATATATATATATATATATATATATATATATATAGAGAGAGAGAGAGAGAGAGAGAGAGAGAGAGAGAGAGAGAGTGTGTGTGTGTGTGTGTGTGTGTGTGTGTGTGTGTGTGTGTGTGTGTGTGTGTGTGTGTGTGTGTGCGTGTGTGTGCGTGTGTGTTTTTTCAATATAATCACCCAACCTTGTTTTGCATACTTTTTGGAGGAACATCCCTACATCCCTTTACATTTTTACCCTGCACTCGCAAAGCAAAAAGCAGGGTTAAGCGATCGGTTATATGCGTATGTGTGGCGTATGTGTGGCGTGTCTGCATTTAAAAAAATCATTTTCTCGGAAACCGTTGGTCCGATTGACATGACATTTTACCGTAGGAGCGCCTCCGCCTGTATAATTTTTTATTCATAAAACGAAATAACATTTATTCAAATTTATTCATGTAACAAAATTTATTCAGAAGAAGTTCTGTCACTGAAGCTTTTGGATCTCACTATCTGACATGATCTTTCCTGGGAAAACCACATTTCCAAGCTGGCCTCCAAAGCCAGTCACCATCTGGGCAATGTGATATTTCAGTTTTTTCTTTTTAATAAACTTGCAAAACTTTATAAAATCCTGTTTTCTCTTTGTCATTATGGGATATTGAGTGCAGATTGATGAGGGAAAAATGAATTTAAACGATTTCAGCATAAGGCTGCAACATAACAAAATGTGAAAAAAGTGAAGGGGTCTGAATACTGTTACGGTTTTGAGGTTTGCACAGTGAGTTCAATAAATGTTAAAGGTTTGCCCCCCATAGATAGTCACACAAGCAACATGTAGCCTCATTTGTAGTACAGTTATTTCTTAGTATGTGTGAGAATAGGCCATTTCCTATGTTAGTTCTGCATTGTGTAAAGACAGGAGAATAGGCCCTACTGCCACCGGTCATCCTACGTCTGTAGCCTCAACCCCTTTTGCGTTAACGTTGGTTTATATTGGGCGAGTTAACTCGAGGCAGGCAGAGGAGGATCGGGGCGGAGTCGAGGCGGAGTGGCAGAAGCAATGACGGTAAGCACGGGCCGCCAATCAGAGCTCGAGGGTGGTGGCGTCAGAGGGCGTGGTGAGAAGAGTCTGGTGAGTTCCAGAAGGTTCGCGGGGCGTACCTATATAACCCGATGCACAAAGCCTTCCGAAGGACTTGCACCAGTTACGGGAAAGGACTTGCACCAGTTACGGGAAAGGACTTGCACCAGTTACGGGAAAGGACTTGCACCAGTTACGGGAAAGGACGTGCTCGTTGTTGAACTTACAGCCAGAACGCGCGGTGCTTGATGAGCTTGATGAGCCTTGCCGCACTTGCATAACAACGGCTGAGTAACCACCCTTTGCCGTAGAAGTCCGCCCCTTGCCGTTCCGCCCGATATCTGCTTCGTTCGAGAGACGCGCTACGAGCCCCTGTCTTCGCCTATCACCATCTTCGCAGGACCCACGTGGACCACGGAGAGCCGGACGGGGCCGATCCTGGACGACCACATCGGCACGTTGGTGAACATCGACATCTGCAATCCCCTGTGTGAGTGTGAGTGAGACGGGCCCGTTGTCCAGGGATAAGTTAAGACTGTCTAAGCTTGCTCTGTGTGCCTGCGTCCTTGAACTGTAAATACGTGTGGTAATAATTAAACCCATCTGTTCTTCCTTCTTCCTGATTCGATCATTCCCGTGATTTCTCCATTTGACTAAGCGTGGCACGAATAGAACCGCTTAAATCGGGGTCCATTAATTGAGACTGCGCGGATCACGTAACGCTCGGCGTACTCCAACCTCACGTGGTTCGTGCGAGGCTTGCTACCTCGTTTCCATGGCGGCGCGAGTACTTGGGTACGAGCGAGAATTTGGTCTCGAAACCCTATTTTGCGCTAGTCCGGAAAGGACGTTTCAGGTCTCGGTTCCGCCAGGCCAGTAAAGACAAGGGGATAAATCCCCCCTTGATAAGGGGAAGAAGGCCGGCGAGAGAACCGTAACAATACTTTCTGAATGCACTATATCTTTTCAAGTATACATGTCTTTCAATCCTGACAAATCTCACACTCTTACGATGTCTCTCCGAAAAGACAGACTGGACAACCCTCCCATCTACTTTTTCAACAATCCTCTCCAAGAAGTTCTGTCACTCAAGCTTTTGGGTCTCACTATCTGCCATGATCTTTCCTGGGAAAACCACATTTCCAAGCTGGCCTCCAAATCCAGTCGCTGACTGGGCATCCTCCGTCGTGCAAAGTCCTTCTTTGGCACATCTGAGCTCCTCACCATATACAAGGCTTTCATCCACAGCTCAATGGAATACTGCTCTCTCCTCTGGGCTGGTGCTCCTGCCTCACACCTAGCTCAGCTTCACGCTGTTGAAACTAAAGTTTTCAGAATCATTGGAATCTCCCGCGATGAAGCTAACTCTGAGGGCCTTTCACTCACTCACCGCAGGCAGGTTGGTGGTCTTTCTGTCTTCTACCGACTCCTCTCCGGCCTTGCTCCCCCAGCTCTCTCTGTGCTCGGTCCCCCAAATATTCCTACAGGTCGCACAAGATCTGCTAGCAACCCTCTTATGGTTAAACTGCCAAAATCTAGGCTCTCTGCTCACCTTCACTCCTTCATTCCTCTTTACTCCTGCCTCTGGAACAAACTCCCTCACTCTCTTCAATCCCACTCCTCCCTCCAGGTCTTTAAAACAGCTGTTTACCACCATCTCTTATCTTCCCCCATCCAAAACCTTGATCTTTTCTACCCCCGTTAATTCACCCCAGATCCACTTTTTTGAAATACCGACTTCTTTCCTGGAAGTCCGACCAGTGTCCACGTGTTTTATACCTCTCACACCCGCCATTCTTCCCCCCAAGCCCTCTCCCTCCCACCGATCTCCCTGTTTTCTGCTGTTGTACTTGTGTGCTTCCCTCTCTCCCCCCCATCTTGTCTCCCGCTCCCTTTATTGAATGTTTTGTGTCCTTTTTTTTTTTTGTGTGATTGATGTTAGGTCCTACACGAGCCTCGATCTTGTATACAAAAAGTATATATATATATATATATATATATATATATATATATATATATATATATATATATATATATATATATATATATATATATATATATATATATATATATATATATATATATCACAAAATAGTTGTGTTATATCTTAAATGTTGTACTCATTTTGTTTTGAAGTTTAAATAACCCATTTATATTTTCTTTTTTAAGACCCGCATTAAAACCTTGTGAGGGGAGTTGATACTCGGGTTGAAAACTTGACTTTGTGAAAATTATTAAATTATTATAATCTAAAAAGTTGGGAGTAAGGAGCATCTACAGGTCGCACAAGATTCACCCTCGTAAGCTTGTTTTTCCGGTCTTGCTGTCGAGGGTTCGTTTATTCTCAGCTCTCCATGCTATCCATCGAAATCGAAGTTAAGTAATTGTTCCCATTTGTATTTTCGTTATAACTATTTATTTTATGGTGTATATATTGTCTCCCGACGAAGATTTTCGGTGCAAATCTTTCATACGTGTATTGAAAATCGTGTTAATTCGGGTCGTGTTTTGAGGCCTTGTAGTTGTACAGTGAACACTGTACAACCTTGAGGCTTTGTTTTTCTCTCAGCGGTCCGTGTTTTTGTGATCCAATAACTTTCGTTCTCTGCTTTCCCAATCTTTTCACCCCATAGCCCTCTTCCTTGTGTAAATCACAACTCAAAAAAATCCAAAAAAAAAAACATTTCCTTCTCTGTTCTCATTCGTTTATTCATTCTTATTCGTTCGTTCGTTCGTTCTTCGACCACGTGTTTCTCCCCCATTTCCCCAGATAGATTGTCAAATTTCAACTCGTTATTTTATCGTCCATGCGTTATTGTTTTGATTATAGTTACTTTTGGTTTGAATTTCCTGTAACTTGTAATTATTTAATCGTGTTCTGCTCCTCGTGTGCGGCCTTGTAGTTGTACCCCCGTCGGTGTTTGTTATCTTAATCGTGTTTTGCTTGGCTCTTAGTTTTTTTCCCTTCTACCCCGAACATAATACTCTGTCTAACGTTCTAAATCCCCACCTCCCCCCCCCCCCCCAACCCCCAAAAACCAAACAAACAAAAAAAAACCAAAAACATTTATTTTCCTTTCTCCACGTGTACTGTTGACTCATCCTGTATTTTCTGTCCAGGTGTGCTGTTCGCCCCGCCCCCATTAACTCCTTGCCATCCACCGTTTGCCCTTCACGTGACTCGTGGTGGTCCCTCTCGGCTCTCCCCCCGTTGGTATTTTTGTGCACATAAGATTGTTCACGGTTCTGTTTAAATATTATTTAAATATGTATAACCTTTCCCCTTCAGTGTTTTACTCAGTGGTATTTTACAACACGCTGTTTTTCTTCCTATTTAAAAGGCTTTTCTCAATTTCCTCTCCAACTCATTCCACCTCAAAAAAAAGAAATTCAATATCTTATACGTCTCCCTCACTACATGGTCTAAATTCACATTCATTCCATCCCTCCTCCATCATTCTGAACCGGATTGCTAACTTGAAAATCACAACAAACCCAATTTGTTTTCAATATTCGTCTTTCATTAATCATCCACTTTCTAAACTCCCCTCTTGCCCCTCCCATCCAAATCCCTCCCCTTGCACCTACACTCCTAAACTCCCCCCTTGCCCGGCCACTCTTACAATCCCCCCCTACCCCTCCACTCCTGAACTCCCCCCTTGCCCTTCCACTCCTGAACTCCCCCCTTGCCCTTCCCCTCCTAAACTCCCCCCTCACTCCTCCCCTTCAAAACTCCCCCCCAACCCCTCCCATTCAAATCTCCCCCCATACCATTCCTCTCCAATTCTCCCTCCTCCCCCCTCCTCCTCAAAGCTGCCTCCTCCCCACTTCGTCTCCCTTCTATCTCATACCTCCACCCCCCCCAACCTTCTTCTTTCCTCTGCCCCCCATCAAACAACCCCTCACTGTGCCTCATCCCTTCACCTTCAAACCTTTCATCCTCCTCATCCTTCCCTTTCTTGGAACTCTTCTGCAATCGCTGACACACTAACAACTGCTCTCCCTACCTCCCCCTCTCTTCCTTCATCTTACCCTACTCCTCCCCTCCCCTGTCCTGTACCCGATGCTCCCCCTCTCTCTTCATTCACGGTATGGACCTCAAACATCCAGGGCCTTCGCTCAAACCTGACTGATCTCTCCATACAGGTTGCTTCTGACAATCCAGACTTGATCTGCTTAACAGAGACTTTCCTCCTTCAAGATGTCTCTGATTCCTTAATATCTCTTCCTGGTTACTCCCTCCTCCGGTATGATAGACCTGAGCCTCGGCCTGGTGGTGGGGTGGCTATCTTTATCAAAAACTCTCTTCCTCACTCTCCTTGCACTGCCCTCTCTCCTCCTCACCCCCAGGAGTACCTCTGGCTACGGCTTCCTCTCCGCTCCCACCTTTTGTTCATATGTGTTCTGTACCGTCCCCCAAACAGTGATGACTCCATCTACATTTCACTGTCTGACAACATGGACCAACTTCTATCCACTCATCCCAACTCTCTCTTCCTCATATGTGGTGACTTCAATTGTCATCATGCCACCTGGTTGGGTGTGGGTTCCTCTCTCACCAGTCATGGCACCTCAGCAAAGGACTTCTGTGACTCACTGGGATTGACACAATCTGTCAATTTCCCGACCCGGATCTCAGCCAATGGAGTATCTTCTCTTCTAGACTTGGTTATAACTAACTTCCCTGCTAATGTCTGCTGCTCTTCTTCTGCTCCAATCGGTTCTTCTGATCATGTGCTTGTCAAAGTGGACATCTCTCTGGCCATTCTCAGAGAGCCTCCTCAGCGTCGACGAGTCTGGCATTTCACTCAGGCCGACTGGGACGGTCTTCAAGCAGCCATCAATCGTCTGGATTGGTCTCCCATCTCCACTGCCTCTGACATCAATTCTTCCTGGGAATTCTTCCAAAGCAAACTGATCTCTCTCATGCACAGATTTATCCCATCTCGCCTTCAGTTGTCTTACCCTTCCTCCCGTCCATGGTACACTGAATCTTGTGGTGAGGCAGTTGCCCTGAAACAACTTGCCTTTGCCTCTTGGAAGGCTAATCCAACTGAAGGAAATCTCAGTTCCTTCCACCAAGCTCGGAACAAGTGTGTGTCTACCCTCAGGAGTGCCAGGAAGCACTATCTCTCCTCACTCAAAAATGAACTCTCAAACCTGTCTCCTTCCTCCAAATCCTGGTGGCATCTGGTCAAATCCGTTTCTGGTGTTTGTTCCCCCTCCATCCCCTCCCTTACCTCAAATGGCCACACAGTTGACATCGCACGTGACAAAGCCGAATGCCTCAACTCTGTGTTTGCCTCAAAATCCTTAGTCCCAAACCCATCTCTCTCTGTTCCCACCTTTCCCAGTCGAACCAAACTGCTCCTGGACTCTGTGACCTTCTCTCCTGACAAGGTGGAGGAGTTTTTGTCAAACCTCGACTCTGATTCTGCAACTGGACCAGATGGCATCAGCCCACGGGTCCTAAAATCCTGCTCTGCCGCTCTATCTCACCCTCTCTCTGTTCTTTTCACCCTATCTTTTGCTCAAGGTCATCTGCCAGCATCCTGGAAATCAGCAAACATTACCGCTTTACACAAAAAAGGTGCAAAAACAGATCCTTCCAACTACAGACCAATCAGCCTGCTCCCAATTATCAGCAAAGTCATGGAATCCATCATTGCTTCGGATATGAAATCTTTCCTCTTCTCCAATGGCTTGATCTCTGATCATCAATTTGGTTTCAGACCAGGTCACTCTACTCTGGACATGCTGCTTCTGCTGTCTCAACAATGGATGGAGGTCCTCAATGCCAAACAGGAAATCAGAGCTGTCTCCCTTGACATATCACGTGCCTTTGATACGGTCTGGCACCCAGCTCTGCTCACCAAACTCTCCTCCTATGGTATCCATGGAAATCTCCAGGCATGGCTTGCGGACTTCCTCTCTGGTCGTAGTCAACGTGTGGCCCTGAATGGATTTCTCTCATCTCCCCTTCCCGTTCAGGCTGGAGTTCCCCAAGGCAGTGTGCTGGGCCCTGTGCTTTTTCTGGTCTTTATCAATGATCTCTCCGACTCTCTGGAAAATCCTCTGTATCTCTTTGCTGATGACTCCACTCTCTGCCGCTCCATTCCTCTTCCCTCAGATCGGCAGTCTGCAGCCTCCTCACTCTCTGAAGACCTGGACAAAATCACAGACTGGTCAAACATGTGGAACATGTCTTTCAATCCTGACAAATCTCACACTCTTACTATGTCTCTCCGAAAAGATCGACTGGACAACCCTCCCATCTACTTTCTCAACAATCCTCTCCAAGAAGTTCTGTCGCTCAAGCTTTTGGGTCTCACCATCTGCCATGATCTTTCTTGGGAAAACCACATTTCCAAGCTGGCCTCCAAAGCCAGTCGCCGACTGGGCATCCTCCGTCGTGCAAAGTCCTTCCTAGGCACACCTGAGCTCCTCACCACATTCAAGGCTTTCATCCGCAGCTCAATGGAATACTGTTCTCCCCTATGGGCTGGTGCTCCTGCCTCACACCTGGCTCGGCTTCACGCTGTTGAATCCAAAGCTTTCAGAATCATTGGAATCTCCCGCGATGAAGCTATCTCTGAGGGCCTTTCACTCACTCACCGCAGGCAGGTAGGTGGTCTTTCTGTCTTCTACCGACTCCTCTCCGGCCTTGCTCCCCCAGCTCTCTCTGTGCTCTGTCCCCCAAATATTCCTACAGGTCGCACAAGATCTGCCAGCCACCCTCTGATGGTTAAACTGCCGAAATCTCGGCCCTCTGCTCACCTTCACTCTTTCATTCCTCTTTTCTCCCGCCTCTGGAACAAACTCCCACACTCACATCAATCATACTCCTCCCTCCAGGTCTTCAAAACAGCTGTTCACCACCATCTCTTATCTTCCCCCATCCAAAACCTTGATCTTTTCTACCCCCACTAATTCACCCCAGATCCACCTTGTTTGAAATTCCAACTTCTTTCCTGGAAGTCTTGGCAGTGTCCATATGTTTTATACCTCTCCCACCCCCCCCCCCCCCTTCCCATGCCTTCCCCCCAAAGCCCTCTCCCTCCCACAGTTCTCTCAATGTCTCCATGTCTCTCGGTCCCTGCTCTCAAATGTTGTGTTTGTGTCCTTCCCCCTCTCTCCCCATCTTGTCTACCGCTCCCGATGTTATTTGTTTTGTGTGTCCGTTTGTCTTTCTGTGTGATTAATGTTCACTCTTTCACGAGCCTCGATCTTGTATACACAAAAAAAAAAAAAAAATCTTTAAAAGCAAACAGGTTTTCCCACATCTGCTTGAACCAACCATTAAACATCTTAATGAATTTGGAAGATTTTTATGGTTGTTCAATTATATCTTATTTTCCCAAACGGGTAAAAAATCATGAATATATTTGGAAAACAAGTTCTCTAATTTTTTACAGGCTTTTTTTTAGAAACTCTATGTTTTATCCTGAGTTCAGGTTTAATTTTAAGTTAATGCATTATTTTATTTATGTGATATCTTGTGTTGATATTTCCCTGAAAATGACAATCGTGAATAATAAATAACATCAATCCTTGAAACATGACCATAATTTTATCAATCTCTTGTGTTTTATGGAAAGGAGCATCCTCAACATCATAAAGTCTTCTTTAAATAAATGTTTGACTTCATCAGAAAAATTCATATTCATTTCTCTTATTAATCTTGTAAAGTAATTCATTTTTGGTGTAATTTTGAAACAGTTGTTCCTTTTCATGTTTTTTTCATCATTAATTAGAAGATAATCACAAAATATACATTGTGTGTAGACTTTTGTCTCTGCGTTTAATCCCACTATTAGTAAGGGAAACATATGAAAATCTGTTAACTAAATTGTTACCAAAAAATTTCTTCACCAATATGTTTGTAAAGGTGTGTAATAACATGTGTTAAAATGTTGAAGGTCAACTCCCGTGGGAAACCCAGAAAAAAAGCTGTTGAATTCGGGTACCGAAAAATTATTTTCGAGAATTTTTATTTTTTTAAATCGGCCCTTAAGTAACTTATGAGGGGTCAAATAAGGGTTTTTCATGATTCTGAGTTGATTGTTAACATTTATATTTCACCACAGACACTCCTTTGTGGAAAAATAATTTCTAAATATATCTCATTTTCTACTTTGCAGGACATGGAGTCTAGCAATATGGATGAAGACGTTACTCCACCTGTGCTCAATTGCTTCACCTGTGCACGCTCGGATACACCAGCTGAAAGGCTCATACAGGCAACTCCAAAGGGATACTCAACTTTATTGAAACAAGCAGAAACTGTCGAAAATGTTACTGTTGTGGAACGTATGAAGGAGGCTCAAAAGGAAGGAAAACTGAGGTACCACCAGAAGTGTAAAAATGATCTGTACAACAACTTTGTTGCAACCACCAAGAAGTCAGCTCAAGCATCAAAGGCAGAGAAAGAGTCATCAAAGTTGAAGAGAAGACGCACTACTTGTGAGTTCAGTTCATCAACTGGCTGCAGTTCTAGAAGATCACAGTCAGTTGACCTCCTGTATAAGGATGTATGCATTCTTTGCAACCAACCAGCCCAGCTCTACAAAAATAATCCAGCACAAGCTAGAAAGAAATACAGAGTGCCAGATAATTTGACTGCAGATACACTGAAGGCAAGCTTGCTGAAGACAGCACGGAGTCGCGGGGATGACTGGGGCACTGAAGTCACTGGACGCCTGGAAGGGATCAACGACTTGGTAGCAGAAGAAACACTGTACCATTTGCGATGCAAACTTATGTTTGCGAGAGGTGACAGTTTGTCCAAGATTGATGAGGAAGGAAAAAGGAAGAGAGGACAGAGGAGTATTGATGAGGAGCGAGAGGCAGTTTTTATTGAATTCTGCGAATGGTTAGACTCAGAATTAGAGCATGGGGTAATGAACATGGACCAAGTCCATGAAAAGCTGCAGGAGTTTGATCAGTCACCAGAGAAGAGCCTTTCTTATTCAAAGCATTGGCTAAAGATAAAACTTCTAGAGAAATACGAAGACACCTTGTATTTCACAACACAGGAAAGAAGGGCAGATGTACTCTGTCTCAAAGATGGCACCGACAATATTCTGCGAGGGCATCATGCTAATCTTGACCATGGAGATGAGAAGACTCAGATCATAAAGTCGGCACTCAAGTTCATATCCAATGATATTGCCTTGATTGATTTAGGTCCAAAGTCATACCCCACCACACACAGTATGACTGACATCGATAGTCAGCTGACACTTGTTCCTGCAAGCCTTCAGATGTTCTTGAGACTGATTGTCAAGACAGACGAAAGAGTTGCCGTTTGGGGGCAGAATTTTATTAAGGCCTGTCAACCTCGGTCTGGAGTATTGCCACACCAAATGGGGCTTGCCATACAGCTTGATCATAGATTTGGGTCAAAATGGATGCTCAACAAGTTCCACCGGCTGGGATACACTGAGTCTTACACGGAGACACAAAACTACAAATACTGCTTCCTTAATAGTAGGAGTGGAGATGATGTTCCAGATACTTCTGGCACTCTTGACACCATTGTGGAGGAAACCGATGAACAGATCAATGATGAGGTTGCGGTTGATGCTGCGCTTGAGGATCAATCAGTGATGACAGCCAAAGTGCCAGCCAGTGAAAGTGAATTGTCAAGTAATGATCAGGTGGTCTTTATGGAGGTTGGGGAAACAAACAATGCAGTCACTCAGTTTGTTGGAGACAATATAGATTTAAACATTGTCTCTATTCACGGAAACACTCCCTTTCACTCAATGGGTTGGATCGAAGTCACCTCTCCGGCACCACCTTTGCCAGATCCACAGACAACAGCAGATTTCCCCCGGGTGAAGTTGAAGGCACTCGACAAAGCTAAGATCCTGAGAGGAACTGAAGTAAAGATTATTCCATTTACGAACAGGAAACAGATAGGAACGAACGCGATCATGTTTCTCCCCCTCGCTGAGCTTTCCTCCTCCCTGGCTCATGATCAGCCACTCCTCACTCCAGGTGACACACTCTGGGCAGCGGGGTGGGTGATCAAAGCCAACGATCCTGAGTTCCCACACTCCAACTGGAATGGCTGGATGAAGAGAATCCATGCCAATGATGCAAAGCAGAGCACACAGATCGAGTTCCTCCCAGTTATTGAAGGAGACCCTAATGACCTCAACACCATCTTCACCACTCTGAAAGAGTGCATACGGCGCGCTGGGGTCGCTATAGTGACCTTTGATCTTCCGATTTGGCTGAAGGCTGTGAATATAATAAAGCAGGCAAATCTACCCGTCATTCCAAGGTTGGGTGGTTTTCACCTGCTGAAGTCTTATATTGGATCAATGGGTAACATCATGGAAGATTCTGGACTACTAGATGTGATCCAGTTGATCTATCCTGGAAGTACGACAGCCAACCACATCATGGATGGAGGATGTTTTGACAAGGCAATCCGTGTTCACCTCCTCATCGATGCAGCCATCTATCAACACATCATGAAACTTGCCTTCACTGAGGAGGAGCGTGGTGACATGAAGACCTTCATGGAGAAGGTGGCTGATGGGAAGATGGGAGCCAGACACTCAGACCCAGTAGTGCCAGTGTTTGAGCAAAGGTTTGAAGAAACCTTCAAACGACTCGCAAAAGGAGGAAGAACACCTGCACTCTGGGTGGAGTACCACCACATGGTAGATGTGATCAAGGTCTTTATCAGAACCGAGTGACTTGCAGACCACAATGGGCATCTGTCCTGCATTGTTACCAAGATGCTTCACATCTTTGCCGCTGCAGGCCATCATCAGTATGCCAAGGGCGCACGGCTGTACTGTCAACTCATGAAGGAACAATTCACAACATTCACTCCGTGCCTACCTGCAGACCCGGGACTGGATCCTTCTACAGAGCATGTCTCTGAACCCCAGTGACTATGGATGGACAATAGGTGCGCATGGGTATGAGCCAGTTCCAACACTGGACCCCACGGCTCCTGAGGAGCTATTGCAGTTCACGAGCTGTAATTGTCATGGAGATTGCAGCAACCGGCGATGCAGCTGCAAGAAGAATGGGGTCACGTGCATCTCGGCCTGTGGAGTCTGTAATGGCATTACATGCAGAAACTGCAGTCATGATGTTGTTGAGTCTGAAGAAGACATAGACAATGACTGTTGAAACTTCTGACATTGTGAATGAAAAATAACTCTTGAGTATTATATATGTATGTGAAATAAAAGCTACTTTGTGTGTAAATGTAAAAGTGAAAATATAAATGTTAACAATCAACTCAGAATCATGAAAAACCCTTATTTGACCCCTCATAAGTTACTTAAGGGCAGATTTAAAAAAATAATAATTCTCGAAAATAAATTTTTCGGTACCCGAATTCAACAGCTTTTTTTCTGGGTTTCCCACGGGAGTTGAACTTCAACATTTTAACACATGTTATTACACACCTTTACAAACATATTGGTGAAGAAATTTTTTGGTAACAATTTAGTTAACAGATTTGTGAAATATCTCATAAAATGCCCTTACTATATTACACGCAGGACAATTCTCGAATTTATTGAAGGGATTATTGGGGAATTCAAGAGGTTCAACATCTGGTATATCGTTTAGATTCATCATATTTATACTAGTGGGGTCACCGGTGGGAATCCCACGGGCATGGATGTGTGTGACATTTCGACATATTGAGTTAGATGCTGCACCTGCACATTCAGTTTCACAAAATGGTTACTGGCAATTTATCAGATGCACAAATGATGTCATCAACACAATGTATTTACTTCTGATAACATGTGAATGCCTGTGCGTGCACAGCCACACACACACACACACACACACACACACACACACACACACACACACACACACACACACACACACACACGTACACCCACACACATATATACACACACACACACACACACACACACACACACACACACACATATATATATATATATACACACACACACATACACGCACGTACACACGTACACCCACACACATATATACACACACATACACACACACACACACACACACACACACACACACACACACACACACACACACACACACACACATACACGCACGTACACACGTACACCCACACACATATATACACACACATACACACACATGTACACACACACATACACACACACCTCTCCAACCCCTCGCTCCTCTCCAACCCCTCGCTCCTCTATAACCCCTCGCTCCTCTTCAACCCCTCGCTCCTCTTCAACCCCTCGCTCCTCTTCAACCCCTCGCTCCTCTTCAACCCCTTGCACCTCTTCAACCCCTCGCTCCTCTTCAACCCCTAGCTCCTCTCCAACCCCTAGCTCCTCTCAAACCCCTCGCTCCTCTCCAACCCCTCACTCCTCTCCAACCCCTAGCTCCTCTCCAACCCCTAGCTCCTCTCCAACCCCTCGCTCCTCTTAAACCCCTCACTCCTCTCCAACCCCTAGCTCCTCTCCAACCCCTAGCTCCTCTCCAACCCCTCACTCCTCACCAACCCCAAGCTCCTCTCCAACCCCTCGCTCCTCTCCAACCCCCACTCCTCTTCAACCTCTCGCTCCTCTCCAACCCCTCGCTCCTCTCCAACCCCTCACTCCTCTCCAACCCCTCGCTCCTCTCCAACCCCTCGCTGGAATGAATGCCAGTTTGAACAGGATTACCTTTACTTCCGTATAATAATGATGAATGAAATAATAACGAAGAAATATCTGTCGGCAATTTCCCATCTGTGGCGATACGTGAACGAAGCTATGCCCCTCTCTCCACATTATTGTGACGACGTATGAATTAAATATTTAATCGTGACGATTGTCATCAAATGGAAAAGTCCACCACAAATTTTCAATATATCTCGCCATTTTCCCGTCTGTTATTTTAGGCGGTGTATGGCCGACCGTGCCGCGATTTAAAAAAAATATATCTCAGCAATTTCCCATGTGTGCATGAATGTTCTCAATTATTTCTGACACAGAGTCTAAAACCATCGATAAAAATTAAATCAGATGCTGAATTCGAGATAAAATCGTGAGGGTGACTCAATGAATGGGCTTTATTTTACAGGCCTTTGAGAAATCATTTCGTTCTATAAACGGAAACTTTCATGGGATTCTCTTTCCGTTTTTTTTCAACCGAGTCTAAAACTATGTTAGCGACTGTTAAAAATGAAATGATATATCGAATTTGAGTTGAAATAAACCTGTGTTAGAGAGAAAGACAGCACAGGCCTAACTAAACAGGCCTCAATGCTATTCGAGTTAATAAAATGGTGGATATTAGTAGTGTAATAATGTTGCTTCTGGGACACCTCCGTTTAACATGGGAAATCCCTATCTAATGTCATTTACCCCCTTGTCTTTTTCAAAAATCATAAACACCTCTATTTCTCCCACCCTCATCTTTATAAACCTTTTGTCTGTAGTACCTATCCTTAATGTTGTTCATTAGACCACTCAAACACTACAAATATTTGTTTTCTCTTATAGACCTATCATCCTTCTTCTACATATCATCTGGCAGATTAATCTTTGACCCATTCACTTCCATATTAATTCTTTCCCTCCCTCATTGCCCCTAAACACCTATATTTCTCTCACCCTGTTCTTTACGAACCTTCTAACCTTTTGACATGTTATCCTTATTCATTAGACCACTTAAACACCTGTGATCCTTCTGACCTTATGGACCTTTTAACCTTTTACTCTTAATATCATCTGGTGAATATAACCCACTCAAACATCGATCCGACAAATATTTGTTTATGCGTGGGAAATAATTTAATTCTCTTGCCACTCTCTTCACCATCTAATATATTAACAAAAAATATGTTTGAGTTTGGTTCTTTATTAAGATATTTTAACTGAGCTAAGATAAAATGGTAAACCTCCCTCAATGTTCTTGTTTGAGCACCTCCAGTGCCACATACCATTTTAAAATTAAAGTATATATTTTCCTGACAACCATCAAAGTTTTCCGTCCACTCAAAAATATTTCCATCTTTTTTACCCAATTCACCGGTATTTAAATTAATTCTCTTATTTGTTTTGTGAATTTTTTTACCAGTTGCCTTTTCAATTATACCTATTTGATATTTTTCACATTCATTATGTTTTCCATTTATATACCAAGGTTGATTACACCTCCACTCTTTAGTCTGGTTGATACTTGGTTCTATCATTTATATAATAGTAAAAAAGGCGGCGGTAGCCCATTAAAATCCCCAACCCCCCCTTTTTAACTTATCACTTATATATATCTTATCACTTATGTATATCTTATCACTTATATATATCTTATCACTTATATATATCTTATCACTTATATATATCTTATCACTTATATACTTATATAACCATAAGGGAGACTATCAATTCCATTTTCTAAAATAAACCTCTTATCATCAAAAGCCCCCAATGCTTTCTTATTCACCTCTTCTGAATATAATTGATGTTTATAACTTCTTATTCCATTAATCTTTCTAAACTCTTCTTTCTTTGTTGTTAAACAGTTATAATAATCCTTAAAGTTTATTGTTTCTTTAATGACATTTTTCTTTACACCTTTTAATTTCTTATCAGTTTTTTCAACGTTATTCACAATGTATTTATAAGCATAAGCCTTAGACCTCAATCCCACAAATTCACTCATGACATTTCCTCCTAATTCATCCTTGAACTTTCCAATCACCTTTTTATTTTTAGAAGAGAACAACTCACTCTCTGGACTGTAATTACTCGTGTCATAGATATTAATGTCTCTTTTCATGTCTGAATAAACATCGTTGGTATTAATTTTCAAAATAAAACTATCTGTATCCATATAAAGTAGATTAACATCATTTTGATATTTCTTCCTCAAGTTATTATAAAAGTAATCATACATTAATGACTTTGATAAATCAAGAATTGTTGTCCCAATATAAATAGGTTTGTTCATTTCAATACTCTCTTTAATCAAATGGATCGCACAAAAGTTCTCAGTAAAGACCTCAGCTCGAGTAAAACTCGGTCTATTAATTAATTTTGATGCTTGTTCCCAAGATGTTGATAATCTGATATTTTGTCTTTTCCTCACATTCTCCATAGTCTTACCAAAGACCGCATTATTCATCAATTTATAAAAGTCTTTCTCAAAATCTGTTTTTGACTCTGTTCTTCTTTGTGTATTAAAATCAATGTACCCCTTTAACCAATGACTTTGATTGAACTTTAGAACCCTATGGATCTTCTCTACTCTTAGACCTTTTGATAAATATTGTCGCAAATTTCTTTGGTGTAGAACATAATTTTTCTTGTTATATAATGTAGTAAGTAATTTTTCTGTTGATTCACCTATATCAAACGATCGTTGATAATCACTCAACCATTCTTTCTTTGGACTTTCTTTCTCACAAGCAAATGGGAGATCTTTGTGTAGGTTATGGAGTTCCTCTGGATATTTTAAATCAATTTCAAAATAATAACCAACTTTTTCTTCATCCAATTCTTTTTGTGTAGAGATACATACATCTTGTAAAACGTTTTTGTAGTCTTTTTCCTTTACCCATCTAAGTTTTCCATAAGGAAGAGCCTGAGACATTGCCCAGCCATACAGGTTGTTTGCGTCATAGTACATCAAGTAAGAACTCTCTTTCGTTGGATCATAATTTGGAAGATATTTGTTATTTGCTTTTGCGTATCTACTCGAGCAGACTTGTGAAATTCCACCTCTTTTTGCCTTTTCAATCATCAAAAGCATATCAACATCGGTTATCAAATCCAAATCTTGTTTTGTCATTTTCAACATCGCACTCCAGGCCAATCCAGGTGCTGTGTAGTAGTGAGCAGGATCCAATCCATATCCAGTGCGACAAACAGATCTAAAGGCTTCAAATACATCGGCCAATAAAAGCACATCAGTTTTGAGATACAAATCGTGATACTCGCCAAGATTCTTGATGTTATATTTTTCCCAAACATTTTGTGCGTGTACATAATCTTTATCAGATATATGACTATTATTTAATTTGTTATAGAAATTTTCTTTTGAAGGAAGTTGTGTTTCATTGAATCTCTCAAATGAGTCCATATAGTCATAGGGGTAAATTCCCTTTTGTGTTAGAAAATCTTTATCTAAAAAATACTCTGAAAGACATGGAAACTCTTTTAGATTTTGAACCAAGTTAACCAATGGACTTGCCATGAATTTAAATGTATCAAGAAATCTGATATGAGTAATAGGAGATGTGTGAATTGTTTTTGTGAATGAAATGTATTTCTGATCCGTGTTTGGAATTGCTGAGATACTTCCAGAAGTCTTTGAGAGTTCCTTGATAAATAGATGTGTATCATAATGAGCGTTGTTATGAAGAAAGACAGGAATGAAAGAGGGGAGTTGATAATTAATATTACAACTTTGATGAGCCGGACCTCTATATTTACCAGTGAGATGACAATGGTCTCTAACCTTTAGACCTTTACCAATTTTCTCCTCACAAATATGACAGACATTGTTTTTTATAAATTCCCTTTTTTCTTTACTTGTTAAGGACATTGGTTTATTGGTTTCTCTCATTATCTTGGTTAATCGAACACAGTCTTTTTCTAGTCGTTTCACAAACTCCTCTGGGGTATTTGAGCCTCTATACATCTCTAACTTGTTATATTTATCACCAACGGATGATTTGATATAATAACAAAAACCACAAGGAGTATGTTTTTGATATTTATTTGTGTATGATTCTTTTGGATCTTGAGAAGCAGTATCAATTTTTTCTAAAATACTTTCAAAATCAGCATATATAACAAATGGATGTTTGATCTTTTTATTTTCATCTTTGAATGTGATCTTTGAGCCTTCTTTAGGCATATTGATTACCGTTGATTTATGTTCGCCACAATAATTTGAATGTTTATCTAATCTTTCTTGTGAATTGAAGAAGTTAAGACAACGCAAACAAATATATATTTTATTTGTTCTCTTACAGACTTGTGGTTTTATTAATTTAGCAATATCTTTGATGTATGTATAATGTGAATTTTCGTCTGAATTAAAATATAGAAGATTAATATGAGTTTGTTTACAATTGTCAGAAAGCTTTAAAACCTGAATGTTGTTTGTTTCTGTTAGACCATAAACATTAACTGATAAATTATTCATCTTTTCAAATTTAGGAATATCATTTAAAGTCATCGGAAACTTTAGATCTTTCGTATTTAATGTATTCTCATATTTTTTATAATGAGATACTCTTTCATCATGAAAATGTGGAGGATGTAAGTGTGCTAAAATAGACCAGAGAAAACATTTATTGTCTTTATTTTTGATATTGATAACTGCTTTTCTATTTTTGATAACACTGGGTAAATCAATGTAAGAAGAAGCTTTTAGAGGATCTGATTTAAGAATATGAATGTCTATGTAAATAATTTTTCCTATATTGAATCCACTTCCTACGATTGAATTATCCACATCTTGCTCTTGTTTAATAAGTTCATCATAGACTCCTGATGTTTTAAAATCTTGATATGAAGATATAAAGTGTGGCTCAGTTCTCATGTATGGTGCATCTATAACTCCTTCATCCTTTGTCATTTCTAATTTTACTCCCATATAAAATTTAAGTGGTTTCATTTCCTTTAGTGTTTTTTCAATCAACGTTTGAACAGCAGGTTTAACTATTTCTACAGCATCAACTATAGACTCTGGTTCAGGAGGTTTGAAGTTAAAGACTCTTATTTTAATATGTCCTTTGAATGCTCCATCAGAGTTTTTAGTTGTGATAAAATTTGATAAATGTAGATTTGTTTTAAGATGTATTTTGAAGCCTTTCTTGAGGATATTTTTATTACATGTAGAACAGTGTTTTGTTTCAGGTGGAAGAGGGGAAAGTTTGTTTAAAATGTTGTATGTATGTTTTGCGGTGAGAATATGTTGTTTATAATATTTTACTTCCTTCTCGCAAGTATCACAATAAACCATATTTATAGCGTGAGAAAACGTGGTGTTTTATATATATCACTGTGCTTAAAATAAAACACTTTTGAGCTTTACAGCTCCGTTTTATATATATCGCTGTGCTTAAACTAAAACACTTTTTCACTCAGAATCATCTAAGTCATAACTATCACATGAATACTCAGAATCATACTCAGAGTCATCAATAAAGCTACTCTCATAACTATCATTTGAGCACAAACTATTAGTATCATAACTATCATCTGTGTTCAATGAAATACTATCATCACCATCGTCCAAGTTCAATGAAATACTATCATCACTATCGTCTGAGTTCAATGAAATAGTAAAATCTTCACTGCTGTATTGACTCATATTTAATTAGCAAGAAAAATATTCCCATCAATATCTATATACTTTCTTTCATTAACAGATTCAATCTCTACAATTTTTATATCAAAAGTTATCTTTAAATAATCTCTAACTATCATAGAACGAAATGACATTTCACCAGAAATATTAACATCATTCATTTTACTTAGATCTACACCCTTTGGATTATTAAAGAAAATACAAATGTCTCCTCTAGAATTATTAATGGTCTTATCATTCTTTTTCAAAGTATCGTGGTCAATCACTTTTTCAAGCTTTGAATAAATTGCCAGGAGTAGAGGAGAAACTTTTGTTAGATTTACTTTAATGGATGTCTTTCCAGGTATAGTTAGAGCTCTTCCTTTAAATGAAATAGAGGGGCTCATGTTATTTTCCATAACTGGTTTTACCCAAAAATTTCCATATTTATCTTTGTTCAATTTAACATCTTTGACATATTTTTCTATATCTTCCACCGAAGTAGAGATTGATTGAAATTTGTCTTTTGTGCTTTGAAACATTATATTTATGAAAGAATTAACTTGCGTTTAGTTTAAGTAAAAATTTACCACATAAATATGATAAGTTCTGAAGGATATTTAGAATTTCCAGACTCTCCATATGATAAATTAGAGAATTGTCCGGCTTGTGATAGAGTGGGGCTTAATGATGAGGATTCATATAAACAATGTATTTTCTGTGATTTAATTTTAATTAATGATAATAAGAAATATAAAAAAATATATAACTCTTTTAAATTAGAACCAAAAATGAATTACTTTACAAGATTAATAAGAGAGATGAATGTTAAGTATTGTGATGATAATACACCATTTCTTTCAAGGGAAGAGACTAATTGTATTGAGGAAATGTATAAGGGTTTAATGATATTTATTATTCAAAATAATTTTAATGGAAATGTTAATACAAGATACTATATAAATAAAATAATGGATTATTTTGAAATTAAACCCGAACTCAGGATAAAATATAGAGTTTCTCAAATAGCTCAAAAAAAGTTGGATAACTTGTTTTCCAAATATATAAATGAATGATTTTTTACCCGTTTGGGAAAATAAGATAAAATTTAATAACCATAAAAACATTCCAAATTCATTGAGATGTCTAATAGTTGGTTCAAGCGGATGTGGAAAAACCTGTTTACTTTTAAAGATGCTCCTTGGTTCTAATTTTTTAGATTATGATAATTTAATAATTTTTACAAAGTCAAGTTTTCAACCCGAGTATCAACTACTCTCACAGGGTTTTAATGCGGGTCTTAAAAAGGAAGACATTATCGGTTTATTTAAACTTCAAAACAAACTAAATGATTATAATATTGATGATATAATACAATTATTTTGTGATACACAGAAATCAAAATCGAAACCCATAACTTGTATTCTCAGTGATAATACGGATGATATACCTTCACCTCAAGATTTAGATAAATCAAAAAAGAACCTTGTCATCTTTGATGATTGTGTTAATGAGAGAAACCAAACAGTAATGGATAGCTACTATACAAGAGGGAGACATTCTTCTTGTAATTGTATATATCTTAGTCAATCATATTTTCAACTCACTCGACGCTCAATAAGAAACAATGCCAATACTTTTATTTTATTTAAGTTAAATTCAATAGATGTAAATAATTTTTGGAGAGATAATTGCTCTACGTTATGTAGTAAAAAAGAATTTGAAAATTATATGAAACACACGATTGGAAAATATAAATATATTGTTGTGAAACAAGATGAGATACTAAATGATATTTTTCAATACTAAATGAATACCGAAGAAAGAGAAAGAAAGTTTAAGGAACATCAACAATTAGTTTCAAAAGTTGTTAAACAACAGGAAGAGATAAAGAAGAAACGGAAACAGAAACTAACTGGTGAAGAAGCCTTTGAAAGAAAACAAGAGAAATTATTTAAACCACTTTTGAAAACTCAACACCCTACAGTTCCCACGGTAGAATTTACTCCGAAAAAACTTCAAATGCTCAAAGATTTTAGTCAGATAACAAAACAAGAACTTGGTGAATTAGAATATGATGACGAGGGATTATTTCGGAAACTTGAGCAGGTAAATCAACCCCCTAATTATGTTGTGGAAGCTCTTCAAAACAATGAATATTCTGCGGGTTCAAAAACCAGAGCAGGTCTCATTCCAACAGAAGAACCAGCAGTGTTTCATCTTGTGGAAGAAAAGGTATTGATATTTAATGATGAATTGATGTTCTTGAGTTCTACTCAACCAAATGTTAAATTAACTCCAAGATTAATGTTTCTTCTAACAAACCCCGGATTCAGCGGTTCAAAATATTTTGAGGAACCACTTGATATGGAAAGAGAGGAAGATAGGGTATATATTGAGTTGTTAAATACACTTGATTATGGAGTTTCTGTTGCTGGTAAAAGTAAGAAGAATGAGAAGGAGAAACATATTATTGATGCTTTAAGTAAGCTTGGTTCGGGTGTTAGTTTTCTTCCAAATGACCCATCACAATTAGTTAATAGGCTATTATTGTTATTAGGTAGTAAGAAGGCTGGAAACAACAATTGTTTTAATGAATCCTCAGCCATTTTAGATCAGTTGATGAACATGAAAATAATTAATAAATGTCAATACAAAGATATTTTATTAGATATTAAATAAGATGAGAAGCACAATTCTTAGTTTTAATTTCACAACGAGCGATTACACAGCTTCATTCCCTTACCCACTACAACTTGACCCCCTTACCTCATATGAGGCATCTTTGTTGTCAATGGAAACTTACAATACCCTTTTTAATATCACAGAGAAAAACAACAAGTTTAGTTATAATCCAGGCACTGCCTACAAAACTATAACTGTTTCACCTGGAGCTTACGAGATTTCTCAAATATCTTCAGAAGTCTCTCGCCTTATGAAAGAAAAAGGTGATGAACCAAAAAATATTGTAATAGATATTCAAACACACACTTCAAAATCAACTATTAAACTGAAAAATAATTATAAAGTTGATTTCACGATTGAAAATTCGTTCAGAGAGCTATTGGGTTTCTCTTCAAAAAAGATTGAAAATAACGGGACGTTTTACAGTGATAATGTTATCCAAATATCCTCCGGTATAAATTCAGTATTAATTCATTGTGATTTGATTGATGGTGCTTATAACGATGGAATAAGAACAAATACAATATTTTCATTCAGTGCATACTCAACCCCGATTGGTTATAAATTTAATATGGAACCAAAAAATCTTGTCTATTTACCTGTGTCAGGAAAAACCATATACAGAGTAAATTTTAGGATAACCGACCAAGATAATCGTATGATATCCTTTAATGATGAAATTATATCCATCAGAATTCACCTACGTGAAGTTTTTCAATAAATAAATAATGGTTATTGTAAGAAAACACGAGTTGGGAAAATATAAAATAATTACAGGGGAGGGCATGTTCCTTTCACCAGACTATACAAGGTATGTGGGTAAAGGATACTATAAACCTAAGAGACAACGGGGTGTGGGTCATCAATTTCGAAATAAAGGAGATGGGATAATTGATACTCTAATGGGTATTGGTTCAACCATTCTTAAACATAAAGACCTAATTGGTTCAACTGCTTCTCTCATGGGAAATGTAGCAGGTGTTGTAAAGAGTATAAAAGATGCTCAAAAGGAGTCCCATAAATTACAAGCAATCAAAAAAATTAAAAAAGGTAAAACTCAACTATCTTCACAAGAACGACAAAAAATCATTAAAATACTTGGGTCAGGGTTTCAACAATTTTAATACTATATAAATACAAGTATGGAAGCGATTGATAGTATCTATGATTTGGATGATACGATTATCATTTCAAACTCTACTAAAAAGGAAGACTATTTTAAGGTAAATGCTATTACAGGAACCGACTGGAATTCAAACGGAACAAAAAGTTTTGAAATAAATAATCAACAAACTTACTTGAATATAGCTGATAGTTTCTTGCTGTGTAAATTTAAATTCACTAAGGCTGCGAATAATACTAATGCTACACTCGTAAATGATTTCTTCTGGAAAATGTTTGACAGTGTTCGCCTGTATATTGGAACACAAGAGGTTGAAGCGGTTGATTATGTCTCTGCTACATCTGAAATGATGAAATTTACACTATATTCGTTTGGTGATAGAATGGGTAAGGGAGCTGTTGAAGGCTTTATTCCTGATATGTCAACGGGAACAAACACAGACCCTGGTTATAGTCAAAGGAAGTCAATGTATAATGATGACGCAAAAGCTGAGAATAGTTTTACCGTAGCAGTACCTCTTAAAGGTATATTTGGATTTTGTGATTATGATAAAGTTTTGTATGGTCTTAAAATTAGATTTCAACTACAAAGGAATGATAATGTAAATAGATTGCTTTTTGGGGCTGAAAATGCTTTTGGCGACAATAATAAATTTGTTATTAATGATTTGTGTTGGTATATCAATGAATATACTCCTAATCTTAAAACGGAGGAGATGTTAAATATAAGACTTAACTCAAAGAAACCGCTAAATGTATCATACCTTAAAAGAAGATGTCAACACGTTAAACTGGAACACACTACCTACACTTGGAATTTGGGTGTTCTTGAAGGAAAGCCACGATACCTATGGCTCATTTTTAAAAAACCAGATGGAGAGGAGGGTACTAATAAGAATAATGCGCTGAGTGATAATGCTAAGGTGAAACAACTTCGGGTTTCTCTTGATGGCACATTTTATCCGCGAGATAGATTGGAAATTGATTGGGAAAAAAATGATTATGCGGAAGCCTACAAGTCCTACCAAAAAGTGTGTGAAAGTAATGGTAATAATGATCCTATTTTGGATATGGTTGCATTTAAAGGTTTATATACAATCTACGCAATTGACCTGAGTTCTCAAAAGGAAACTATAAAGTCTAATCGAGTGGATACTTCTCTATACATTGAAAGAGGGGAGAATGAAGAAGTTGATGCTTATTGTTTGCTTTTGGAGGAAACAGAATTACAGATTAATACAGATAATGGTGTTATGATTAATATCACATAGGTTTTTTCTCATAAATAAATGGTAGGGGTATATGTTAATCAAATCAATCTTAATAAATTAACATCTTGTATTCAAAATCAAAAGCCTTGTATTATTAATGTTAATACAATTCAAAGAAAAGGAGCTGTAAGAATTGATGTTTTACTCACACACACACAAGTAAAAACACTAAATGATGTTGGATCACTTAAAATTAAAATGACGAAACCTATGTTAAAGAAATATTCAATAGACGAGTCAAGAGGAGGATTTCTCCCGTTTCTAATTCCTTTATTTGCTGGTTTAAGTGCGGCGGGAGCATTGACTGGTGGTATTTCAGCAGCGGTAAAAACTGCTAACGAAAGGAAGGCACAACTAAAAGCTCAAAAAGAATTGGAAAGACATAACAAGGAGTTGGAGAAACAAATTAGTGGAAGTGGTGTAATTGTAGATTTTGCTCAAAAACTTGAAAGTCTACCTGATAAAGCTAGATTGTTGGTTGGAGATATGCTTTCCTCTATCGCTCAAGCGGGTGTTAAACTAACTAAACGGGGTAATGGATTGTATCTTTCTCATAAATAAATGGATAAATGGTTTAAACAATTTGGAAAGAATACAACGTCAAATATAGAACTAGCCAAGTATTGTAAAACACTAAAAATTGATAATGTGGTAATCTGTATGAGAGATGAATTAATACATATAAATAAGAATACAAAGAATATTATTATGAATTTAGACACACAGAATGGTTCTCATTGGGTTTGTATTCATAATAGTCAGGATAAATATTATTTTGATAGTTATGGTATGCCACCACCTGTTGAAGTAATACAATTCTTACAGAATGGTGTTTATCAAACATTTCAAGTTCAAGAAATTAATTCTAAATGTTGTGGTCAATTATGTTTATATGTATTATTTCAACTCAACAATAATGAAAATTTTTATAATATCATTTTTAATCTAATATAAATGACTTATGTTGGAAAAGATGGTTCTATCTTTGGAAAATCCTCCCAGGATATTGATTTATCAAATTATTATACAAAGGCACAGGCTGAACGACAAAAATATAGTATAAGTAAAAATATTAATATGAAGAATACTTATAAATTAATCAATTATCCAAACCCTACAGATGCGAATGACTTAATTAGATTCAGTGATTTATCACACTTGTTAAATAAAACAGCACGTTTTGTGAAACAAGTAAAATTTACAACCACAACACCTGGTTATACTGACCATACACCTTTCCTCATTGAATTTAACTACCTGCTTACAATTGAATTTTATAAAGAAGGACATTTAGTTAATATGCGAATTAATAAATGGGGGTATGATATGCCTGATTTAGGGTATAATTGGTCTTTTTCAATAAACTTAGAAGACCTACATGATTTAAATCAGTCTCGTAAAGAAGAATATTATCCACTTGGTGAAGATAAGGATTTATGTGGAAGTACAATTAGTAAACAACAAATACGTGATTTTAAGAAAATAAAAATATATGATAGTATAGCGATGGTTCGCATGACAAAGAAGGAAGGTAATGAGATAAGGATAGAAAGCCGAGGAATACAAACCGATTTGGTAGTGGGAAGATGGGGTGGTATTACCTGTCATAATATTAATCTCACATATATTTCTGATACATAAATGGCAGGAAGAAGACTACAAGAGAATTATAATTTTTGTATTCAAGGATACCTACAAGAAAAGGGTGCTCGGTTTTACATACCGTACGAATTGGAACATACACATGGAAATTTTGTCATTAAAAACTGGCCTTATACTGATATTGTTAAACCCACAAATAGAGACTTGTTTAAAGTATTAAATAAAAATGAACTTCTCAAAGTTATGAAATATAAAACTCTTTTAGAAATCGTCAACAAATCTTATTGGTATCCTATTATGAGAAAAATAATTATAGATACAAGAATATCTCAAAATCCAGATGAGTATATGTATAATATTATTTGGGACTCAAGCTCAAGGGTTGTAAGGGCTAAGGAAGGAATTGAAGAAGAGAAGGAGGAAAGAGAGAAAAAGGAGAAGGAGGAAAGGGAGAGGGAGGAGAAGGAGGAGAGGGAGAAAAAGGAGGAGGAGAGGGAGAAAAAGGAGAAGGAGGAAGGAGAGAAAAGGGAGAAGGAGGAAAGAGAGAAAAAGAAGAAGGAGGAGAGGGAGAAAAAGGAGAAGGAGGAGAGGGAGGAAAGGGAGCAAAGAGAGAGGGAGGAAAAATATAAAAAGATGGAAATCAGTGAGATTCGTAAAAGATTGAGTGTATTACAGCAAATAAATCAATCTCAACGCACCGAAGAGGAAATTAAAGAATTAACAACTCTTATGAAGATAATGGTTTCAAAAATAACAACGTCAATGTCTTCAATTTCAGGGAGGAGATTTAAACGAGAAAGTGGTGAAGAAGAAGAAGAAGAAGAAGGAAAAGATTATGTGATTGATGATGTTGGTGTCATTGACTTTAGTTAGTTTTTATTTGTAAATAAATGGAGGAGAGAGTGAAGGCATTCCTTAGGATTCTTTATGTTTTAAAAATAAAGATTGAAATGTATATGTTGAAAACCAAAAAGGTTTTGATACTCTGTCGGAATTTTTCTGATAAATAAATATGAGTTATTGTCTCAAATGTAAAAAGAAAACTAAATCTAAAAATATCTCTTATGTTAAAGCTAAAAATAATAGAGTTTATCAAAAAGGAATATGTCAAGTATGTGGCTCTAAAAAGTGCCAATTCATCTCTCCTAAAAGAGGAGGAGACATACAAAAGTTTCTGTCAGGAAGTAAATTTACAACAACTGGAATTCCAGGGGAATTACACCTTCCAGGGTATTCTTTCTGTGGTCCAGGAACAAACTTGGATAAAAGATTATATGAGGCTGACAATCCTAAACCTTGGTCTAAACCTACAAATAGGGTTGACGAAGTGTGTATGAAGCATGATATTGCTTATGGGAAAACCACTACGTTGACTGAAAAACATAAAGCCGACAGCGAAATGTTGTATAATTTGTCTTTGATACAAAATCCAACGTTGAGAGAGAAAGTTGATAGGTTTATTGTGAGAAATTTGATAAATGCTAAATTGAAACTTGGTCTTGGTTATTCCTCAAAAAACTATTAGGCTCTAATGATGCCATCAAGACTGAGGAGCTTTTGGCTGAAGAATTACACAAACCTATAATCACAAAGTTTAAAAGAAGGAAGGTTTATTCTAAATACACTGACCACATATGGTCCGCTGATTTAATTGAATTGAATAATGACAGGGGATACAGGTATGCTTTAACCGTTATTGATTTGAGGAGTAGATTTGCCTGGGTTGTCCCTTTAAAAAATAAAAGGGGTGATACTTTAATGTTAGCCTTTAAGCTAATATTTGATCGGGATAAAAGGAAACCAAAGAAGTTATGGACTGATGAGGGAACAGAGTTCTATAACAAAATATTCATGAAATTTCTTAAGGGGAAGGGTATTAAATTATACAGCACCTTTAATGAAGGAAAGGCAGTTGTTATTGAGCGTTTTAATCGTACTTTAAAAGAGAAATTATATAAAAAATTCACACAACTCGGTTCTCAAAAATGGGTGTATTTAATTCAGGATATTGTAGATAATTACAATAATACAGTTCATTCATCAACACAATCAAAACCATCAGAAACATTTACAAAATTAGAATATGAAAAGGAGATTAATTTGAGAAAGCCCAAGTTTAAAGTTGGTGATATTGTAAGAATATACAAATGGAAAAGTCATTTTGAGAAAGGTTATACACAAAAATGGACTCGTGAATTATTTAAAATCATTGATGTAATGGATACAGTCCCTTGGACCTACAAATTATATGATTTAAATGGAGAAGAAATCTTGGGTTCATTTTACTCACAAGAATTACAAAAAACACAAGTAAGCAGGTAATACCCTTGAAAATAATAAATAAATAAATAAAATGTAATGGGGATACGTTTTTAAATCTGTGAACCCCAAACACAGAATCCCACAACTTTTTAGTTGGGGCTTAACTTTTGTGTGTGTATAATGGGGATACGTTTTTAAATCTGTGAACCCCAAACACAGAATCCCACAACTTTTTAGTTGGGGCTTAACTTTTGTGTGTGTATAATGGGGATACGTTTTTAAATCTGTGAACCCCAAACACAGAATCCCACAACTTTTTAGTTGGGGCTTAACTTTTGTGTGTGTATAATGGGGATACGTTTTTAAATCTGTGAACCCCAAACACAGAATCCCACAACTTTTTAGTTGGGGCTTAACTTTTGTGTGTGTGTGTATGTGCGAGTGAGTCATAATAATATACAAACCCTAACCCAACCCAAGCCCTAACCCAACCCCATCCCTAACCCAAACCCATCCCTAACCCAACCCATCCCTAACCCAACCCCATCCCTAACCCAACCCCATCCCTAACCCAACCCCATCCCTAACCCAACCCCATCCCTAACCCAACCCCATCCCTAACCCAACCCCAACCCTAACCCAACCCCATCCCTAACCCAACCCCATCCCTAACCCAACCCATCCCTAACCCTCACATTCAAAATCCCAACCCTAACCCAATCCCATCCCTAACCCAACCCCAACCCTAACCCTCACATTCAAAATCCCAACCCTAACCCAACCCATCCCTAACCCAACCCCATCCCTAACCCAACCCCATCCCTAACCCAACCCCAACCCTAACCCTCACATTCAAAATCCCAACCCTAACCCAACCCCATCCCTAACCCTCACATTCAAAATCCCACCCAAACCCTAACATAATCTTTCTTTTCTTCTTTTTTAAATACGTATTTCTTTTTTTTTTTTTCCTCTTCCTCCAATTCTGTCTTTCAAGGCTTTTAAGTTTGAAGAAGTAGAAATGGGAAGAAAGAATTTTCCAGCATTTTCTTCCTCGAACTTTCTTGATATTGCTTAAATCAAGCGTCATTAAATAAAGAACATTGTTCATTGCTTTAGAATCCAAAGAGTCTCCAAGAGGAACCCCACAGGTAGAGTCTCCAAAATAAAACCAACTTTCCAAGTTCCCAAGGTATAACCACATTCCTGTTGAGCCTCCAAGATAGGTATCACATTCCGAGTCATCAAAACAAAACCCCCATTCCGAGTCTCCAAAAATATAACCATCTTTCCAAGTCCCCAAGGTAAAACCACAATTTTCAGAAATATTGGGGGTTTCCATGATAAGTCTCACATAGTATAACTGCGGACCATCAGGGAAAACTTCCCTTTCCCAATTTTTTAGGGTTTCTATGATGTGTCTCACATAGTATAACTGCGGACCATCAGGGAGAATTCCCATTTCACAATTTTTTAGGGTTTCTATGATGTGTCTCACATAGTATAACTGCGGACCATCAGGGAGAACTCTCCTTGCCCAATTTTTTAGGGTTTCTATGATGTGTCTCACATAGTATAACTGCGGACCATCAGGGAGAACTCTCCTTTCCCAATTTTCAGAAATTTGTGGGTCTCCAATGTATGACTTGTATTCTGGCTCATCAAGGTAGAACTTGTTCAGTGGGTTTTGTTTTGATAACTCACAACAAGTATCATCATGGTAAAACTCTTTTTCAGGATTTTGTGGATCTCCAAGGTATAACTCTTTGGCTGGGTCATCAAGGTAGAACTCGTTCTGGGGGTCTTGGTTGTTCAAAATGTCTTCAAACAAAAAAATAACTTCATCCCAAGTTGTGTTAAAAGCAGAATTTTCATTTCGTATCTCAGATACAATTTCCTGTGAAAGAAAATAACAATGTATTAATTTAATACAATATTTTTTATTTGTATAAATCAAGCTCTATGAATATTAAAATAAACTTTGTTAACTCTTACACGAGTCTCATCTTAAAAAAAAAAAAAAAAAAAAAAAAAAAAAAAATTAAATAAATAAATAAATAAATAAACAAACTTACCTCCATTGATAAGAGGTTCGAGTCCAGTTCATCAATCTGAAGGTTGAGTTCTACACAGGTAGTAGGACTCCATGGAATAGCAAAGTTATCCCATTCCATTTCGGCATAGTAGTCCATTCTCAAGTGAAGCAGAAAGCGTGTTTGAAAAAGCCTGTGTGGTCGGTGCCTTTTATAAGGACTGGGTGTGTCTTCCTGTGGAAATTCCCTGGGCGTGTCTTAACTGGAAATGATGTGATGGAAATTCCCTGAAAATGATGTAATGTATTACCTGGAAATGATACAATGCTGAAGAGTTTATAAAGTGGGTGGGACTTAGCAAAAGTGGGAGGAGCTTAGCAAAAGTGGGCGGGGCTTAGTAAAAAGTGGGCATGGCTTAACAAAAAGTGGGCGGGGCTTAGTAAAAAATGGGCGTGGTTTACCAAAAAGTGGGCGGAGCTTACCAAAAATGGTATGTGGCACTGGAGGCGCTCAAACAAGAACATTGAGGGAGGTTTACCATTTTATCTTAGCTCAGTTAAAATATCTTAATAAAGAACCAAACTCAAACATATTTTTTGTTAATATATTAGATGGTGAAGAGAGTTGTAGGAGAATTAAATTATTTCCCACGCATAAACAAATATTTGTAGGGTCGTTGTTTGAGTGGGTTATATTCACCAGATGATATTAAGAGTAAAAGGTTAAAAGGTCCATGAGGTCAGAAGGATCACAGGTGTTTAAGTGGTCTAATGAATAAGGATAACATGTCAAAAGGTTAGAAGGTTCGTAAAGAACAGGGTGAGAGAAATATAGGTGTTTAGGGGCAATGAGGGAGGGAAAGAATTAATATGGAAGTGAATGGGTCAAAGATTAATCTGCCAGATGATATGTAGAAGAAGGATGATAGGTCTATAAGAGAAAACAAATATTTGTAGTGTTTGAGTGGTCTAATGAACAACATTAAGGATAGGTACTACAGACAAAAGGTTTATAAAGATGAGGGTGGGAGAAATAGAGGTGTTTATGATTTTTGAAAAAGACAAGGGGGTAAATGACATTAGATAGGGATTTCCCATGTTAAACGGAGGTGTCCCAGAAGCAACATTATTACACTACTGATATTTGTTTACATGAAGCCTCTCCAAGAATGGATGGAGCTACTCTGCAAACGGAGTAAGCCACACCCCTGGGCAGACAGACAGACAGACAGACAGACAGAATCACCTTCACCTATTATAATATAGACTAGCGGGGTCACCCGTGGGAATCCCACGGGCATGGATGTGTGTGACATTTCGACATATTGAGTTATATGCTGCACATTCATTTTTACAAAATGGTTACTGGCAAGTCATCAGATCCAGAAATGGTGTGAATTTAGTTATTTCACATAATATGTGACCCCTCACTCCTCTCCACCTGACACTCTCCTGTCTCCACCTGACACTCTCCTGTCTCCACCTGACACTCTCCTCTCTCCACCTAGCACTCCTCTCCTCTCCAAACCCTCACATCCCTCTCCTTTCCAATCCCTCACCTCTCCAATCCCTCACACTCCTCTCCTCTCCAATCCTTCACACGCCTCTCCAATCGCGCCTCACACTCCTCTCCAATCGCGCCTCACACTCCTCTCCAATCGCGCCTCACACTCCTCTCCAATCGTGCCTCACACTCCTCTCCAATCGTGCCTCACACTCCCCTCCAATCACTCCTCTCCAATCGTGCCTCACACTCCTCTCCAATCACGCCTCACACTCCTCTCCAATCGTGCCTCACACTCCTCTCCAATCGCGCCTCACACTCCTCTCCAATCGCGCCTCACTCGCCTCTCCAATCGGCTTTCCCCGTCTCGTTTCTCTCCTTTTTCTCCCGTCTCGTTCTTTTTCTTGCTCCAAATCGGCCCGTCGGAATCGGAAATCGGCCCGTCTCGCCCGTCGGCCCGTCGGAATCGGAAATCGGCCCGTCTTGCTTTTGTGCTTGTGCGTAAATAAATTGTGTTCATGACACCATTTCTGGTGTTGGGCTAGCGGCTAGGGTGCCGGCTTAGGATCCTGGGTTCGAATCTCGGTCGATCGCCGAATTAATGCCAGGGGGGTTGACTCAGCCTGTCATCCTTCCGAGGTCGGCTAATTGAGTACCAGTTCACTGGTAATTCCCTGTTTGTCGTTGAAGGCGGCAAAAAGGGTTGGCGTCAGGAAGGGCATCCGGCCGTAAAACATTGCTTCAAAAAGGGGACAAAAAAACAACAACTACCACGGTCCCCGAAAAGGCCAACCCCCGCTTTGCGGGGAAAAATGGCCTCTAAACGGTGGTTTTTACACCATTTCTGGATCTGATGACTTGCCAGTAACCATTTTGTAAAAATGAATGTGCAGCATCTAACTCAATATGTCGAAATGTCACACACATCCATGCCCGTGGGATTCCCACGGGTGACCCCGCAAGTTTGCATTGACGTTCGTCGATGGACTCGTTCGCCCGTCTCATTCGTTTTCTTGCTGCATCCTGTTCAAGTCTGCGTTCTTCATCGATCGTCTCATTCATTTTGGAAATAGAAGTTTCCACGCAGCGCATGAATTGTCACGATCCTCAAGAGGAATTTGTCTCGTAATCATCAAATGATAAATGGCAAGTAAATTATATTGTGGAAAATTAAAGATTTCAAATAAACCTATTTAAAGTGTATTCGCACATAACTCATTTTAAAAAACGAAGAAATATCTCTCGGTAATTTCCTGAAACATATTTTACTTCCGGCTAATAATGTTGAATTAAATAAAAACGAAGAAATATATGTCGGCATCATTGTTGACGTTTTTGTGACGACTGTCATCAAACGAAAAAGTAATATATCTTAACGGAAAAGCAAAAGCGAATTTTTAATATATATCGACACGTTGCCGTCGGTGTCATGTTGGGCGGTGTATGATACACCATGACGCGATTTTTAAAAATATATCTCTGCATTTTCCCGCGTGTGTGGAATGTTCTCAATTATTGCTGACACCGAGTCCAAAACCATCGATAAAAATGAAATCATATGGTGAGTTAGATTGGAGATAAAGGCGTGAGAGAGACTCAATGGCCTTGAAGTTGAAGTTACAGGCGTTTGAGAATTCATTTCGTTCTATAAACGGCAACTTTCATTGGATTTCCTTCCCGTTTTTTTTCAACCGAGTCGAAAACTATGTTAGCGACTGTGAAAAATGAAATGATATATCGAATTTTTAATATGTATCGACACGTTGCCGTCGGTGTCATGTTAGGCGGTGTATGATACACCATGACGCGATTTTAAAAAATATATCTGCATTTTCCCGCGTGTGTGGAATGTTCTCAATTATTGCTGACACCGACTCTAAAACCATCGATAAAAATGAAATCATATGGTGAGTTAGATTGGAGATAAAGGCGTGAGAGAGACTCAATGGCCTTGAAGTTACAGGCATTTGAGAATTCATTTCGTTCTATAAACGGCAACTTTCATCGGATTTTCTTCTCGTTTTTTTTCAACCGAGTCTAAAACTATGTTAGCGACTGTGAAAAATGAAATGATATATCGAATTTAAAATAGATATCGACACATTGCCGTCGGTGTCATGTTGGGCGGTGTATGATACACCATGACGCGATTTTAAAAAATATATCTCTGCATTTTCCCGCGTGTGTGGAATGTTTGTGGAAAATTAAAGATTTCAAATAAACCTATTTAAAGTGTATGCGCACATAACTAATAAAAAAAACGAAGAAATATCTCTCGGTAATTTCCTGAAACATATTTTACTTCCGGCTAATATGTTGAATGAAATAAAAACGAAGAAATATATGTCGGCATCATTGTTGACGTTTTTGTGACGACTATCATCAAACGAAATAGTAATATATCATAACGTAAAAGCAAAAGCGAATTTTTTATATATATCGACACATTGCCGGCGGTGTCATGTTGGGCGGTGTATGATACACCATGACGCGATTTTAAAAAATATATCTCTGCATTTTCCCGCGTGTGTGGATTGTTCTCAATTATTGCTGACACCGAGTCTAAAAGTAAAACCATCGATAAAAATGAAATCATATGGTGAGTTAGATTGGAGATAAAGGCGTGAGAGAGACTCAATGGCCTTGAAGTTACAGGCCTTTGAGAATTCATTTCGTTCTATAAACGGCAACTTTCATCGGATTTTCTTCCCGTTTTTTTTCAACCGAGTCTAAAACTATGTTAGCGACTGTGAAAAATGAAATGATTTATCGAATTTGATTTGAAATAAAACTGGGGGAGAGCAAGACACCACGGGCCTACAAAACAGGACTCAAAGCTATGCGAGTTAATAAAATGGTGGATATTTGTTTATAGCCACTCCCAGAATGGGTGGAGCTATGGGTGGAGCTACTCTGCAAACCGAGTAAGCCATACCCCGGACAGACACCCAACAGATAGACAGACAGACAGACAGAATCATCTACGGCTATTATAATATAGATAGCATAACTTTACTTAAATAAATTTCATCTTCACTATAATCGGTGCTTTCATAATCATCATCATCTATAAAACTACTTTCATAACTACCGTTTGAACACAAACTCTCAGTATCATAACTGTCTTCTGTTTCAATAGAGATACTATCATCACTATCACAATCCCAATCCCCAAAATCTTCAACTGAATAATGACTCGTTTTTTAAGGAAAAAAATCTTGAAGTACTCTAATGAAAGATATTTAAACCAAGAACCAAGTTCAAACATACTATTTATCAATATACTTGATGATGATAAGTGCCATAAGAAAATTAAGTTATTCCCTAAAATAAAACATAGTCAAATATTAATTGGCTCTCTATATGAATTCAAAGAAAGTATGGGAGAAAATGGAGTGGTATGAGTGTTTCAGAATCAACAAAAATATTCATTGGCTCTTTATATGAGTTCAAAGAAAAAATGGGAGAAATAGGAGGGTTATAGGTGTTTTATAACCAACAAAGGGCTTGGAGGAAGTGGGAGAAATAGGAGGATGTTTAGGGGTATGGGTGTTTTGAAAATAGTGGTTGTGGTTTATCCAAAAGTGGATGTGGTGTGTAATAGTTGGTCGATTGAGGGTTTAATATTTAATAATAGGTTTATTTGAAAGTGAAAGAAATAGATGGATTTTTTAGGGTATGATCAATGGAATAATGGAAAAAGTGGGTGTGGCTTGTAAATAAATATCCTTTGGCATACTAGGGGAAGAGGGAGAAATAGGAGGAATTTTAGGGGGTTAAGGGGGTGTTTTGGAAATAATTTTTCCCTTTTTCCCCATTCACTTCAATGTACAATAGTGTATGTTTTAGAACCAACAAAGGGTCTGGGGGTCTATTGAGGATTTAACCGTTGTTCATGGCTTAGATGGAGAAGAGAGGGAGAAATAGACGGATTTGTGGGGGATTTTGGGTGGGTGGTCCATAAGTTCCAATACACTTTTCCCATTCACTTCAATGTAAACTTCAGTGTGTTTTAGAACCTCCATTTCCCTACTACTCACATGACAGCACGCCCGGAGTTTGCAAAAAAAGGACATGAAGGACTCAGGGCATGAGCAAAATATCCTGTGGTCTGATGAGATGAAAATTGAACTCTTTGGCCTGAAAGCAAAGCGCTATGCCTGGTGGAAACCACCAGCTCATCAAAAGCACAGCTCATCACCCATCTAACACCATGCCTACCGTGAAGCATGGCGGTGGCAGCATCATGTTATGGGGATGCTTTTCAGTGGCAAGGACTAGGAGACTTGTAAGGAAAGAGGGAACAATGAATGTAGCCAAATACAGGCAAATCCTTGAGGAGAACCTGCTTCAGAGTGCAAAATACTTTTGACTCCGGGAAAGATTTATGTTCCAACAGGACAATGACCCCAAGCAAACAGCAAAAGCAAGACTGGAATGGCCTCAGAACAAGAACATGAAGGTTATTGAGTGGCCCAGACAAAACCCAGACTTGAATCCCATTGAGAATCTGTGGAAAGTCTTGAGGCTTTCTGTTCACAGACGCTCACCTTTCAACTTGACAGAGCTTGAGCAAATTTGCAAGGAAGAATGGGAGAAACTCCCCAAATCCAGATGTGCAAAGCTGATACAAACATACCCAAGAAGACTCAAAGCTGTAAATGCTGCTAAAGGCGTTTCGACAAACTATTGACTCAGGTGGTTGAATACTTACGTAAATTAAATATTTCTGTATTTCATTTTTAATTATCACGTAAAGATGAGAAAACAAATTCCACTTTGGCAGTATTGGGTATTATTTGTAGATCAGTGAGAAAAAAAATCTCAATGTAATCCATTTTAAATTCAGGCTGAAACAACAAAATGTGAAAAAGGTCAAAGGTTTGAATATTTTTTGAAGGAACTGTAAATATTTCTCTGCACAGAGACCGATAATAATGTGAAATTCTCTTTATGATGAGTTGTGTTTCTTTGGTGCGGATGAGATCCATTCAATCTGTGGTTGATTATTTTATCAGAGTGAATGATTGCCTGGGTAACCATAAAATCTATAGTACTTCTAGCAAATAACTTTAATGAGCTATATTTTTGAATGAAGAATGGGAATTGCAAATGTAAATACATGCGCACTAGTTCTACAAATTAATGTATTTTTTTAATGTGCTGGTGCTGTTTACCTCCACCACTGAAGGTGGACAGAGGTTATGTATTCACCCCCTTTTTGTTTGTCTGTCTGTTTGTCTGTGAGCGCGATATCTCAAAAAGTTACAGATGGATTTGGACAAAACTAGGTGGACAGGTTGGATGTGTGACAACGACAAATTGATTCGATTTCGATGAAGATCCAGATCCGGACACTATAATTTTTTCTACCATATTCGAGAATTTTAAAAAAGTGATTCTTCACCATTGAGAGATAGGGGCAAAAACGATATATAGCACAATATCTCAAAAAGTTGAGGACGGATTTGGATGAAACTTGGTGGATGAGATGGTTCGGTGACAAGAGCAAGCCGATTAGATTTTGGTTCAGGTTCGGATCCAGATTCTACCTATCAATGGGATACAAAAGGTAAAGTGTTCAGCCTGGCAAAGCTCTACCAAGTGCCGTTCTAGTTCATCTTCTGTTTGCACCCATGTTGAGAGATTGTGCTTAGTAAAGTAAATAAAGCATAATTTTTGGCAAGATAATGAATATGAGAAGAGCTTACTCCTCAGTGGCAAAACATAAGGTGGACATGATCAGATGGGTTTGTGCATCCTGATTATCTGGCCTCATAAATAACTTGCAGAATGATTAGCAAAGTCCGTCCCAAACAAAAATACCATTCTAATTGTTGATAAATCTGGAGAGGGTACACTTGCTGGCCTGGTCATCATCTAAATGGCACAAATAACGGTTTTACCCCTTAAACTCAGAACCTTCACTCGTTTTCTGATTCTGAAATAACAAAAGCTACAATGACGACCCACACATTAAGACGGCAACAGACCAAGTGCATTGAATAAAGCTCTCAGGGACTATCCGTGCTGTCACATTCTGCACATAGAGCTTCATAATGCAGTTTCTTTTTTTTTTATGGGTTATGTCAATCCCTTGTTCCCAAGGAAGAGCCAACTCAACCACAATGATCCTTTTTTGGATAATTATCTTTTTTTAATCATCCATTTTTGGACAAAATGGAGTTCAATGTCATCAATAAATTAGGATGCATGTTGGATGGAACAAACTGTTGGAAGAACCATCTGGGATCCGAAATCAACCTTCCACGTACCAGGTTCCACGTAACAGGTTCCACACGTGTTTACTTTTATGATGATGACTTTGCCCTGACTTATCTCCTCCTTTCACCAAACAAATGTTTTTCATCTCTGACACACCTTTCCTGTTCTGCTGAAACTTTTTTTTGTATACAGAGTCGAGGCTCGTGAAAGAGCTAACATTAATCAAACAAACAAATCAAACAAACAAGCAAACAAAGTATATAAAAAGGGGAGCGGTCGACAAGATGGGGAGAGAAGGGGAGGACGCACACAAACACAACATTTGAGAGCAGGGACATCGGGAGATGTGTGGGAGGGAGAGGGCTTGGGGGGAGGCAAGATAGGTATAAAACGCAAAACGCAACTTTAAGTTATAAACTTAAAGATATTCCAGGGTGAACAGTCTAACATCCTTGCAGTAATGTCATTGGACATTCACACATGATGTGTTCAAGCATCCTTCTTTTACACACAAAGGACACAAACAACATAACGTGGATTCATACACAACTAGAATGGCACTCAGTAGAGAGCATACCTTCACCAGGTGAACAGTTTACGTTTTGTATCCTACTGATAGGTCGTATCTGGATCCAAACCTGAACAAAAATCAAATCAGCTTGTTCTTGTCACCGAACCAATTTATGCACCTAGTTTTGTCATAACTCGTCCATGTCAGAAATCATCCACAACTTTTTGAGATATCCTGCTATATATCATTTTTGGCACAAACTCCCAATGGTGAAGAATCACTGTAAAATTAAATAACTCTCGTATGAATGAATGAAGGAATGATCGTTTTAAGGCAATTTTCCCCGCTAGAGCGGGGGTGAGCCTTGCGGGCCCCATGACAATCATGGTTCCCTGTTTGAGGCAATGTTTTTACGTATCCGAATCCATATTTAGATCTTCACTAAAAACGAATTGATTCGTCCTTGTCACACACCCAACCTCTTCACCAAGTTTTGTCCACAACCATCCACAACTTTTTGAGATATCCTGCTATATGTTGGTTTTAGCTCTATCACTCAATGGTGAAGAATCATTAAAAAAATTAAATAATTCTCATATCCGAATCCATATTCAGATCTTTACCAAAATCGAATTGATTCGCCCTCAGCACACACCCAACCTCTCCACCAAGTTTCGTCCAAATATGTTCACAACTTTTTGAGATATCCTGCTATTTATCATTTTTGGCCCGATCCCCCAATGGTGAAAAATCACTTTAAAAATTCTACTAGCTGGATCCGAATATCGATCTTCACCAAAATCTAATAATTTCGTCCATGTAACATACACTACCTCTCTGCCAAATTTCGTCCGAATCCGTCCCCCGGTAGACCCCGTAGCCTTTGGCGCCTGGCAATACCGCCATGCAGTGTATAGAGACTGTATTGGGAGGGATAGGTGTACAATAATTGAATGATTAATTGCATAATTAAAGTCAACAAATAATGATCATAAAATATTCTTAATCAATTGGCTAATAGCATACCTAAACCACCAGTGCTTCATCCAAAGCTGTAACTTTTTAAAAATAATGAAATAACTCATTAATTGGGGGGAAAAGTTTTTTTTTGATTAATGAATGAATAATTAATTGATTAATAAATACAAAGTACCATTTGTAGCCAAATCACTTGGTCATTGTCATGTCCAAATATCAGCTTCCTAGCTCAAATGGTGCCCGAGATATTGCCCAGATGAGAAAGAAAATAAATAAGTACTTAATTAATCAATTAGTTGATAAAACAAAAAAACAAAAAATACCCTTTTTGCCTAAGTCAGACATCAGGAAAGGGCATCCGGCCATAAAAACATTGCCTCAAACAGGGAACCATGATTGTCATGGGGCCCGCAAGGCTAACCCCCGCTTTAGCGGGGAAAATGGCCTTAAAACGACCATTCATTCCTAAGTACTTGCTCACTATTGTGCCAAACTTTCAGCGTCCTAGCTCGAAGGATGGCTGAGATATCGTCCGGACAAACAAAGAAACAAGAAAACAAGAAAGAAACCGGAGTGAAAACTGAGTACAGTACTCCCTTTCAGCGCGCGTCATTGCCGAGCCCCCTTCGGTGCCCGGCAATGACGTCATGCAGCGCTGGGAGATGGCATAGGAAAGGAGCGGCGAACAACAGACAGACAGACAGGGGTGAAAACATAACCTCCATCCGCCTTTGGTGGCAGAGGTAAATATGTTCAAGGCAATCATTAAACATCGGGGCAATACCCCTGGTGCTCACCTGGTAGAATAAACAGCAAACTGCACTGACTAAAGGTATTTTAAACCAATTTCAATGGTCGCTAGAAGACAGGGCAGCATGTGGAATCATACAAACATAATCATAAGACTTTAAACAAACAAAGAAGAAAATACCTATTTTGGGGGCAACTCCCCCTCACCCCCCATACACCCCGAAAGGGGCAGCTTTTTTAAAATGCTGTGAACAAACTTTGGTACATCACGGGTGGTGAAGGTTGTGATCAATTTTCATAGAAATTGTGTTTGTAGTTTCTGAGAAGAAAGCAAATACCTATTTTGGGAGGGGGGGGGGGAGGGGGGGCAAACCTGGATCCACTTTGACCCCCGGTAGACCCCTCAGACCCCGATTTTTTTAAATGCCGTGAACAAACTTTTGTCACAACACTACAAATATAATTTGAGACAAGTTTGGTCACAATCTCTTCAACTGTTTTGGAGAAGAAGTTGCAAGTGTTTACGGACTGACGGGCTGACGGACGGACTTCGTTCCAGGTGAGCTAAAAATCATGTTTACATGAAAATGTTGGTTTCAGCATGAACATCAAGAAGGCAAATCTGGCTGTTCTCTGAGGAGAGCATCAACACGATCTTTAATAGTGATGATAAGGTATATATGATAAGGTGTATATGATATGGTATATATGATAAGGTGTATATGATAAGGTGTATATGAAAAGGTAAATATGATAAGGTAAATATGATAAGGTAAATATGATAAGGTGTATATGATAAGGTGTATATGATAAGGTATATATGATAAGGTACAGTCACGTGAAAAAGTAAGTACACCCCATGTAAAGTTTTGACTTTTTCAACATATTTCAACATACAGCTATTTGATCTTCATTTCAACAATATTGATAGATAAAGATGATATAATATAACAAATATCATGAAACATTTACATTTTGGAGTCCATTGTATAATTTAAATAAACATCAATGCAAATTTCGCATGTGGAAAAAGTAAGTACACCCCTACATTTATCACTACTTCAAATACCTAAAATTAGAATCAGGTGCACCAGTTCAGGTGCAAATGATTAGAACATCATTGGAGAGGATCTTGGAGGAACCTGTCTTATTTAAACCTCAGACATTTAGTTTGGTTTGCGCTTTGTTGTTGAAGTGTGTGACGTCACCATGCCTAGATCAAAAGAGCTCTCTGAGGCCTTCAGAAAGAAGGTTATAGATGCCTACGAGTCTGGGAAGGGATTTAAAAAGATCTCCAAACAATTTGAAATCAATCATTCGACTGTCCGGAAGATCATCTGCAAGTGGAGAAGATTCCAAACAACTGCCAACTTGTTCAGGCCAGGCCGCCCCAGCAAGTTCAGCCCGAGAGCAGACCGCAAGATGCTGAAAGAAGTCTCTAAGAACCCCAGCATGTCATCACGGGACCTACAGGTAGCTCTTGCCACTGTTGATGTCAAAGTGCACGAGTCTACCATTAGAAAGAGGCTGCACAAATTTGATCTACATGGGAGGTGTGCCAGGAGGAAACGTTTGCTGTCCAGAAAGAACACCAGGGCAAGACTAAAGTTTGCCAATGAACACCAAGGCAAAGACCAGCACTTCTGGAACAATGTGCTCTGGACAGATGAGTCAAAGGTAGAGCTATTTGGCCACAGTACCAGAAGACATGTTTCACGAAAACCAAAGACAGCATTTGACCACAAGAACCTGATACCAACTGTAAAGCATGGTGGTGGAAATATTATGGTTTGGGGCAGCTTTGCTGCATCAGGGCCTGGGCAGCTCACCATCAAAGAATCCACTATGAATTCTTCATTGTACCAGAGGGTGCTTGAGGATAATGTGAGGCCATCTGTCGGCAAGTTGAAGCTCAACCGAAGGTGGACCTTGCAACATGACAATGACCCTAAACATACCAGTAAATCCAAGGAATGGATGAAAAGAACGAAATGGAGGGTTCTGGAATGGCCAAGTCAAAGCCCGGATCTAAATCCCATTGAGATGTTGTAGGGGGATTTGAAACGAGCTGTGCATGCAAGAAACCCTCAAACATCGCACAGCTGAAAGAATTATGCATGGAGGAGTGGGCAAAAATTTCTCCCAGTCGATGTCAGAGACTGGTAGACAGTTATAAGAAACGCCTACTTGAGGTTGTTTCTGCCAAAGAGGGCAATACCACTTATTAGAGCCAAGGGTGGACTTATTTTTTCCACATGCGAAACTTGCATTTATGTTTATTTAAATTATACAATGGACTATAAAATGTAAATGTTTCATGATATTTGTTATATTGTATCACCTTTATCGATCAATATTGTTGAAATGAAGATCAAGTAGCTGTATGTTGAAATATGTTGAAAAAGTCTAAACTTTACATGGGGTGTGCTTACCTTTTCACGTGACTATATATCTGTCGGTATAAAAGTCTATCCCCCCCCCCCCCCCTTCCCACGCCTCCTCCCCCCAAGCCCTCTCCCTTCCACACATCTCCCTGCTCTCAAATGTTGTGTTTGTGTGCTTCCCCTTCTCTCCCCATCTTGTTTTCCGCTCCCTCTTTTTATATATTTTGTTTGTCTGGTTGATTTGTTTGTGAAGTAAATGTTAGCTCTTTCACGAGCCTCGATTCGGTATACAAAAACAAACAAAAAAACAACAAAAAAAAAGATATGGTATAAATGATAAGGTAAGTATGATAAGGTAAATATGATAAGGTATATATGATAAGGTATGTATGATAAGGTATGTATGATAAGGTATGTATGATAAGGTATATATGATAAGGGATATATGATAAGGTATGTATGATAAGGTATATATGATAAGGTATATATGATAAGGTAAATATGATAAGGTAAATATGATAAGGTATGTATGATAAGGTATATATGATAAGATATGTATGATAAGGTAAATATGATAAGGTATGTATGATAAGGTATATATGATAAGGTATATATGATAAGGTATGTATGATAAGGTAAATATGATAAGGTATATATGATAAGGTAAATATGATAAGGTAAATATGATAAGGTATGTATGATAAGGTATGTATGATAAGGTAAATATGATAACGTATATATGATAAGGTATATATGATAAGGTATATATGATAAGGTATATATGATAAGGTAAATATGATAAGGTAAATATGATAAGGTATGTATGATAAGGTATGTATGATAAGGTAAATATGATAAGGTATATATGATAAGGTATGTATGAGAAGGTAAATATGATAAGGTAGGCATGATAAGGTATGTATGATAAGGTATATATGATAAGGTAAATATGATAAGGTATGTATAATAAGGTATATATGATAAGGTAAATATGATAAGGTATATATGATAAGGTAAATATGATAAGGTATATATGATAAGGTATATATGATAAGGTATATATGATAAGGTATATATGATAAGGTAAATATGATAAGGTATGTATGATAAGGTAAATATGATAAGGTAAATATGATAAGGTATGTATGATAAGGTATGTATGATAAAGTAAATATGATAAGGTATGTATGATAAGGTATATATGATAAGGTATATATGATAAGGTAAATATGATAAGGTATATATGATGAGGTATATATGATAAGGTGTATATGATATGGTATATATGATAAGGTATGTATAATAAGGTATATATGATAAGGTATATATGATAAAGTAAATATGATAAGGTATGTATGATAAGGTATATATGATAAGGTATAAATGATGAAATATATATGACAAGGTATATATGATGAAATATATATGATAAGGTATATCTGATAAGGTATATATGATAAGGTATATATGATGAGGTATATATATACTACCGGTCAAAGGTTTGAGAACACCTCAATTTTTCCAGTTTTTATTGAAATTTACGCAGTTTAATGTCCAGTGAATAACCTGAAATGGCACAAAGGTAAGCAGTAAACTGCTCGAGGTTAAAAAAACAAGTTTAGGTTAGCAAAAACGGGAAAATAATGTAAATTGCACAGTTATATTGTAAAAAATAAAAAAAGGCCTTCTTCAGGGAACAAGTAATGGGTTAACAACTTACAGCTGCTCTGCAGCATTGTAAGTAAATTAAGCCTTGAAAGTTGATGCAAACAATTCCTACAGGTGTCCCAACCTCTGCTGATTACTTGATTGCAAACCCCCTGTCTGTATAAAAGCAGTATTGGAGCAGACTGTTATTACACCCTCTGAAGCATTATTTGGAAAATATTGCACTGCAGGAAGTAGTATATTGTAAACACGGAGAAAACTCTGACAGGAAGAGGTCTGGCAGACCCAAAGCCACAACAGAATCAGAAGACACGTTTCTGAGAGTCAACAGCTTGCGTGATAGGTGGCTCACAGGACAACAGCTTCAAGCACAGCTCAACACTGGTCGAAGTAAGTAAGTCTCTGTTTCAACCGTGAAGAGAAGACTTCGAGCTGCAGGTTTGACAGGTCGAGTGGCAGTAAGAAAGCCATTGCTGAGATGGCAAAATAAGAAAAAGAGGCTTGCCTGGGCCATGAAGCACCACCAGTGGACTACTGAAGACTGGAAGAAGGTCTTATGGACCGATGAATCAAAATTTGAAATCTTTGGTTCATCATGCAGGGTTTTTGTACGCCGTCGAGTCGGTGAAAGGATGGTTCCTCAGTGTGTGACACCAACTGTCAAACATGGAGGAGGAAGCGTGATGGTCTGGGGCTCATTTGCTGGATCCAGAGTCGGCGACTTGCACAGAGTGACTGGCACCCTGAACCAAAAGGGCTACCACAGTATTTTGCAGCGCCATGCAATACCCTCTGGTATACGCCTACTCAGTCAGGGGTTCATCCGACAGCAAGATAATGACTCTAAACACACCTCCAGGCTATGTCAAAACTACCTTCGAGGAAAAGAACAAGACGGTCGGCTTCAAATCTTGGAATGGCCAGCACAGTCTCCAGACTTAAACCCCATTGAGCTGGTTTCGGATGAACTGGACAGAAGGGTGAAAGCAAAGCAACCTACAAGTGCAACACATTTGTGGGAACTTCTGCAACAGTGTTGGGAAAAACTTCCGGAACAATATTTGATTTCCATTGTAGAAAGAATGCCACGAGTGTGTTCGGTGGTTATATCTGCAAAAGGTGGCTGCTTTGCTGAGTCAAAAATTTAAACAAAATGATTCTCTGATTTCTTTTTTATCTCCAATTATTTATTTGTTCTATGCTTAATTTCAGAGTACATTGAGACATTAAACTGCATAAATTTGAATAAAAAGTGGAAAATTGAGGTGTTCTAAAACTTTTGACTGGTAGTGTATATATGATGAGATATGTATGATAAGGTATATATGATAAGGTATATATGATAAGGTATTTATGATAAGGTATATATGATAAGGTATATATGACAAGGTATATATGACAAGGTATATATGATAAGGTATGTATGATAAGGTATATATGATAAGGTATATATGATAAGGTATATATGATAAGGTATAAATGATAAAGTATATATGATAAGGTATATATGATAAGGTATATATGATAAGGTATATATGATAAGGTATGTATGATAAGGTATATATGACAAGGTATATATGACAAGGTATATATGACAAGGTATATATGATAAGGTATTTATGATATGGTATATATGATAAGGTATATATGATATGGTATATATGATAAGGTATATATGAAAAGGTATATATGATAAGGTATATATGTTAAGGTATATATGATAAGGTATATATGATAAGGTATATATGATAAGGTATATATGATAAGGTATATATGATAAGGTATATATGATATGGTATAAATGATAAAGTATATATGATAAGGTATTTATGATAAGGTATATATGATAAGGTATTTATGATAAGGTATTTATGATAACGTATATATGATAAGGTATATATGATAAGGTATATATGATAAGGTATATATGATAAGGTATATATGATGATTGATGAGGTATATATGATAAGGTATATATGATAAGGTATTTATGATAAGGTATATATGATAAGGTATATATGATAAGGTATATATGATAAGGTATATATGATAAGGTATATATGATAAGGTATATATGATAAGGTATATATGATAAGGTATATATGATATGGTATAAATGATAAAGTATATATGATAAAGTATATATGATAAGGTATACATGATAAGGTATATATGATAAGGTATATATATGAAATATAATGATTATCCATAACAAAGAATAAAGTTTAATTTATTTTCATTCCGATGAAAATGTTCCATTCCAAAGTTTAGGATAACATTTATCTCACTAAACTTTCATTGCTACGCTGATATCCAAGCTTACCTGTTCATGAAAACTATCAAGGTGTTGTAAAAATCAAGTTGTCTTCCACAACACCAATAGGAAATAGAATAAAATACCTCAAATGCTGATTGATTCTATATTGCCAGAGCAAAAGAGGGCCTAGTTTGGGCCCCGACAAAGGGTAAGGCCTGAAACGTCAGCTTACCGTCTGTCCACGGCAGATCAATCGCCATTTAACATATTTTATTTCCGACTAGCAAATACCACCCATCGCTTTGCTGAGGAAAATACTAAGAGACAGGAGGAAAGAAAAAGAGAGGGTGAGAGTGAGGAGGGAAGGTGGTGAGGGGTGAGGAAGGGCGAGGAGAGGAGAGGAGAGGAGAGGAGAGGAGAGGAGAGGAGAGGAGAGAGTCACATGACTTCTTCGCCTATCTTACCGATTGTTGGAACAGTTATTTTTCACATCTGATACAATATTTGACGATTGGAGCTCACCCTCTCACCAATTATATAGGTATCTGGGCTGAAATCCCAAAAAATTGGGCTTTTTATTGCTGAATATGGAGAAGGTGGGAGCATACCCTTCCTCAAATAAATACGCTAAAATGCTTAGTTATAAGAATCTGTAATTTCTTTAAATTTTCAAATATCACTCCAGATTTGTTATATATGTTTTGATTTTAGTAATTTTGCTGTATGGAGTTAAAGGCCGCCAGTCGGCCATCTTGGATCTGATCTCGAAAACAAATGACACATACATGTAACCAATCATTCATTTTCTGTGTGCCAAGTTTAGTCAGGTTCACTATGTCAATAAATTATATTTCGTTCAAAATCATGGTAGATTAGCAAACCTATACATTTTTGGAAAGGTTATAGCATAAGGAAACTAAAAATCAATGTTTACATTTGGAGAGATACCTGTATGGCGGCCATTTTGGATTTTCAAAATGGCCATTGTAAAATACATATTTTGTTCTATTTCTGCCTCTAATTACCCTAAAAACTTTAAAAAATATACTAAACCTATATTTTCAGGGACAAGGAATCCAATGAAAGTATAAAATTAGTGCCATGGGGAATGGTAAGACACGAATCAAAGGTTTTGAATTGCAAAATACTGTCTTTATATTCACGATAAGTTGCATAATCAAATACATGTTATCATTTTGTACAGGCAGTTAATAACATCAAAATGTGTCACAATAATTCATATCACCAAACATACACAGGCAGTCAGCAAAATCATATATACACATGCAGTCAGTATAACTTCACATCTACACAGGCAGTCAATGACAAAATATACACAGGCGGTCAATAGCATCAAACATACACGATTACAGAATATGCCATTTAGAGTTCGTCATCACTGTCCTGTGTGTCGTATCCGACAATATAGTCCGCATCGTTTTCAGAGTCCGTTCCACACAAGCAAAGGTCGGTCAAATTGATTGGCAAATCGAATTGGTCGAATGGTCGATCGAATCGAATTCGATGAATCGAATCGAATCGATCGAATAGTTCGAATGGTCGATCGAAGCGATTGGTCGAATGGTCGAATTGGTCGAATGGAATTGGTCGATTGGTCGAATTGGTCGAATCGAATTGGTCGGAATTGGCAAATGTAAACATTGATTTTCGGATTTTCCATGTAATAACGTTTCCAAAAACGTATAGGTTTGCTAATCTACCATGATTTTGAACGAAAAAACATAGTGAACCTGACTAGTTTGAACAAAATCGGAAAATGCATTTTCGAGAGATGGTTGAGGACATGTTTCAGTAACAAAATCACTGCAAGTCGGCCATCTTGGATCTGATCTCGAAAGAAAATGACGTGTGTATGTAAGCCATCATTCATTATCTGTGTGCCAAGTTTGAACAACATCGGTAATTGCATGTCCGTAAATGGTTGAGGACGTGTTCAACATCGGGTTGTTTTTTACAACTAAAATGGCCGCAAGTCGGCCATCTTTGAACGCATCGCGAAACAAAATGACATGCATTTGTATACCATGATATATTGTCTTTTTGCCAAGTATGAACAACATCGGTCCACACATCTCCGAGATATGGTTGCAGATGGACGGATGGCCGAGACCCAATCCATAAGCACCCGTTTTGGACGAAGTCCAACGGGGGCTAATAATTACAATTCTCAGCTGGCAGGCTCATGGCTCAGAAAATTGATCATACTACTCAAAGTCTCAACACAATTCACCGCCTTCAAGTTAAGCCAACATATAGAGAGGAAATGGTGTTGAAGATATACATCAATTGGAATTCCCTCGTTGTTCCCCACACCAAGATGCCAACTTTTGTTGATCGGAGATTCTTCAGTTGAGATCTGCAACTATGAACATCAGGGAAGTGGAGCTGGAGCTCCAACTCACTACCTGTGGTGAACTCTCCCTACAGCTCTCTGTACTCAGGTGCACTCCAGTCTCCACACTCTGCACTGTGGAAAACGACCACTCAAATTGTCTCCAGGTGCACTCTGCCACTATATCGAGCTCCTTCAAGGTAAACAAACAGTCTGTGCACCGTTTAGCTGTATGATCCATCCACCAAGGCCAAGTACGTTGCTCCTGAGAGAGGGAGGGACTGTGCTCGTACAGTGTGGCCCTGTTTCCTGGTGGACTGTGCTCGTACAGCGAGTGTGGCCCTGCTTCCTGGTGGACTGTGCTTGTACAGTGTGGCCCTGCTTCCTGGCGGACTGTGCTCGTACAGTGAGTGTGGCCCTGCTTCCTGGTGGACTGTGCTCATACAGTGTGGCCCTGTTTCCTGGTGGACTGTGCTCGTACAGTGTGGCCCTGCTTCCTGGTGCACTGTGCTCGTACAGTGTGGCCCTGCTTCCTGGTGGACTGTGCTCGTACAGTGTGGCCCTGCTTCCTGGTGGACTGTGCTTGTACAGTGTGGCCCTGCTTCCTGGTGGACTGTGCTTGTACAGTGCGGCCCTGCTTCCTTCCTGGTGGACTGTGCTCGTACAGTGTGGCCCTGCTTCCTGGTGGACTGTGCTCGTACAGTGTGGCCCTGCTTCTTGGTGAAAAACCCATCACAGCAAAGGTTAACACCTGGACTGTCAGCTTCTCCTTGCTTCCCACTGCGGTTTGCGTATCTCAATCAACATTTTATTGATTTCATCTATTGGATTATCTGCAATCAGGCTTAAAAAGCAATCCTGGACTATATCTAAAAATTCCTCATCTGCTCTGCCTTTTCCATGCTACTGGACCCAATTTATCCCTCCTTGGAAAATAAAAAAAATCAATACCACATGCCTTCTGAATTATTCATCAACCCTTCTATCCCTCTCTTTGCTCACACCAGGAGCCATATAAAAGCATCCGACGAGTGCATTACTATTCCAAGCATCTCAGTGGCATAATGGCACAACGGCTTAACATCGCCTTACAATTCCCTCAAGACTCGTTGGCATAATGGCTCGAGCATCCGCTCTGGGTCTGCCAGGTGGGCGGTTGGAATCATACATTGGAAATCATACAAAATCATACAATCATATTGAAAGGAGAGAGCATGAACACATGCTTTAGGATAGCGTTCATGGAGAAGAGGAACTTTCTCCTTAATTTATATGTGGAGTGGGGAGAGAAAGGCGACATCATAAAATGGCATTTCCAGCACCCAGAGTGCTCAAGGAAATTACATTAGGGGAAGGGATGGCATGAGGGAAGGGAGAAGGCAGTGCCTGTGTTTGTCTGAAGTCACGTTTCAGTGTTGTCTCATGTATTTGTCTACACGCACGTGTGTGATTTGTGTTCCAGCTCCTCCATTTCCCTTCATAACTTCATTTCATTTTAGAAATCTCCAATCTCTATCCACTCCCATGGTCTTTAGGCCATGTCTCGCTCAATGTTGGCTCGCCTAACCCTGACCCTATATACTTTCACTTCAAGCTCTTCCATCTTATTCTTATTGTTTAAACTTCTGGCATTGGTATAGAATGTTTAGAACTATTCACACCCTGTAATGATTATTCTCGTCATCCATTGCTAACCATCTTATCAGTTTCAGTTTCTCACGTTTTAGCTTCTTCATCTTCATTTAGCCTAAACCATAAATAATCTCTCATCTCTTCCTCGTTACCCTCGCCAGAGGACATGGTATTGCATTTGGGTCAATTGTCTGTCTGTTTGTCCGCATAGAACGTGAGTATGTGTATTAATTACATTAGACCCCCACATAACTTTAGACCCCTTGAGACCCTTAAGACCCCCTAAGCCCCTGTAAGACCTCTAATACCCTTTAAAGCCTTTCGAACCAGAAGACCTTTTGAGACCCCTAAGACCGCTAAGAACCTTTTAGACCCCTAAAACCCATAACGACCCCGATGACTCCAAAGGCCATTAAAACCTTTATGACCCTTAAGATCCTAATACTTCCGAGATCCTTTAGAACCTCAAGACCCTTTAGACCCTTTATAACTCTAAGATCCTTTGAGACCCTTTAAGACCCCTAAAACCCTCTGGACCATTTTGAACCCCAAGACCCTTTAAGACCCTTAAGGCCCCTAAATCCCAAAATAATGTACCCTTAAAACCCTTCAGACCCCTAAGACCCTCCATCATACTAAAATACGCAATTTGGTGTCTGTCCGAATTTTTGACCGTGATACATTCAGTCGTTGCTTATGGAATCTCAACCAAACTTGACAGGAGGCCTTGGGGTCACACAATAGAGGTTGTAGCACATTCATTTGCCCCCCTCCCCAAGGGGGTTTTCTCTGCCAAAGGTGTTTTCCCCACCGATGGGAATGCGTGTTGAGGTGTATTCCCCGTATTACGATAGCTCTATCGTGGCGTTTTTCCAAGGACACTTTTAATAACAAACGTAACAACACTAAATATAATAGCATAATATTAATATTATTACAAAACAATATTAATACTAACAAGCAACGGTACCGCCCTATGGGCGGGGCTTCAATTGGGAAGCCCAAATGAAAAGGCAAAATATCAGAAATTGAAGGCTTTTTTATTTTAAACGATTCATATAAACATCCGTTGAATCATATCACACGCAAGTCATCAAAATCTAAACAGTACATGGCGCCCATTTTGAAAAAAGATTGAATTCTGCAAAACAGAAGCGGCCGCTGCACGTCTTTCTCAGTCGCACGTTTATGTGTGAAGAGTGTGCGCCGAATCTGTAACACGGAAGCGGCCGCTACACCTGTTTCTCAGTCGCTTTGCACACGCTGCCATGTTACTTCGGAGCCGCACGTTTATATAGGAAGAGTTCGTCAGGAGTCGATCTATTCTCTCCTGGTACGTAGAATAAACAGTATTTGTAGAATTTCAATAAAAGCCACATCACTGTTCATATCGGTAAATATTATTCCATCGTGTTTGGAAAAACTGGAAAATTGGAAAAATAATATAGCCTATTTTACTCCAGGGGCTCACAGAATTACCCACCCAAAATATCGTTGCAATCGGTTGAGCCGTTTTGCAGTACCTTAGAACGGACAGACAGACGGACATTTGGTGAATTATAGTAAGATAATATCCCACCTCCCCAAGGGGTTTTTCCTTCTTGGCCAAACCCCATGTTAACGTGTTTAAATTGTAGTTTATCGTGCTGTTTTTGTGGGAACACCTGCACCAGAAGCTAAATATTATAAACCACAAACACGTAGGATTACCTTTTTAAACAGTCGCTAATGCTGTTTATCACTAAAACTGAAGGAAATTTGGAGGAATCGCGTCGACGAATGCACCTGATTGTCGATCTACTGTAGTCTATATACCCCACAAGGGTTAATAACACGACCCTTCCTGCTGCTAACATGTAGTTCCTCCAAGGCTTTTTTGTGGCGTTTTTTCAACGCCGCTTCTCATTACAAAAGTAATAACAACACTTATGATAATAGCATAATATTATTCCTCCGCAAGTGCTTTTGTGACGTGCGATATTGTCCCTCTAACCTCAGTAGGGTAATAATGTTGTTCCTCGACCACCCTCATTTTCCCATTGACTTACATGTTAATTTTTCTCTCACCCTCATTTCCCTAAACACCTCTATTTCTCCCACCTTGTTCTTTACGAACCTTTTAGCCTTTTGACATACTCTTATTCTCAATGTTGTTCATTAGACCACTCAAACAATGATTCTACGAATATTTGCTCCCTCTCACTCTCTTAATATCAATGATCCCGAGTAGACCACTCAAACAATGATCCGACAAATATTTGTTTATGTGTGGGAAATAATTTAATTATCTTACCACTACCATCACCATCTAATACATCAACAAAAAAGATGTTTGAGTTTGGTTCTTTATTAAGATATTTTAACTGAGTTAAGACAAAATGATAAACCTCCCTCAATGTTCTTGTTTGAGCGCCTCCTGTGCCACACACTTTTTGGTCGGCTCTGTCCACTTTTTGTTAAGCCCCGCCCACTTTTTGGTAAGCCACACCCACTTTTTACCCAGCCACGCCCACTTTTTTACTAGGCCCACCCACTTTTGCTAAGCCCCGCCCACTTTTGCTAAGCCCCGCCCACTTTCTAAACTCTGCCATTGTATCATTTTCAGTTAAGACATTACATCATTTTCAGGGAATTTCCATCACATCATTTCCAGTTAAGACATGCCCAGGGAATTTCCACAGGAAATGACACACCCAGTCCTTCTTATAAAAGGCACCGACCACACAGGCTTTTTCAAACACGCTTTCTGCTTCACTTGAGAATGGCCTACAGTGCTGACATGGATTGGGATCATTTTGGTATCCCTTGGAGTCCTACTACCTGTGAAGCGCTCAACCTTCAGATTGATGAACTGGACTCAAACCTCTTATCAATGGAGGTAAGTTTGTTTATTTATTTATTTAATTATTGAATTTTTTTTTTTTTTTTTTAGGTGAGACTCGTGTAAGAGTTAACAAAGTTAATTTTAATATTCATAGAGCTTGATTTATACAAATAAAAATATTGTATTAAATTAATACATTGTTATTTTCTCCCACAGGAAATTGTATCTGAGATACGAAATGAAAATTCTACTTTTAACACAACTTGGGATAAAGTTATTTTTCTGTTTGAAGATCTTTTGAACAACCAAGACCCACAGAACGAGTTCTACCTTGATGACCCAGCCAAAGAGTTATACCTTGGAGATCCACAAAATCCTGAAAAAGAGTTCTACCATGATGATACTTATTGTGAGTTATCAAAACAAAACCCACTGAACAAGTTCTACCTTGATGAGCCAGAATACAAGTCATACATTGGAGACCCACAAATTTCTGAAAATTGGGAAAGGGGAGTTCTCCCTGATGGTCTGCAGTTATACTATGTGAGACACATCATAGAAACCCTAAAAAATTGGGAAACGGGAATTCTCCCTGATGGTCCGCAGTTATACTATGTGAGACACATCACAGAAACCCTAAAAAATTGGGAAAGGGAAGTTCTCCCTGATGGTCCGCAGTTATACTATGTGAGACACATCATAGAAACCCTAAAAAATTGGGCAAGGAGAGTTCTCCCTGATGGTCCGCAGTTATACTATGTGAGACACATCATAGAAACCCTAAAAAATTGGGAAAGGGAAGTTTTCCCTGATGGTCCGCAGTTATACTATGTGAGACTTATCACGGAAACCCGCAATATTTCTGAAAATTGTGGTTCTACCTTGGAGACTTGGAAAGATGGTTATATTTTTGGAGACTCGGAATGTGATACCTATCTTGGAGGCTCAACAGGAATGTGGTTATACCTTGGGAACTTGGAAAGTTGTTTTTATTTTGGAGACTCTACCTGTGGGGTCCATCTTGGAGACTCTTTGGATTCTAAAGCAATGAACAATGTTCTTTGTTTAATGACGCTTGATTTAAGGGTGTAGTACTGGTGAAAAATTGAGAAAACTACATAGGTACCTTTGAGAGGCCTTTACACAAAAACAAAGTCAAGTTAATATCTAATTTTCAGTTTTTCTTGAAAGATATAATCTTGGCTTTAACTCAGACCAGTTTCAACGCTTCTTTGTCATATTACATGCATATAATTTGCATAAATTAGACCGTCAATAAAAAACAAGGAAAAACAAAGAACACATTTCTACTTCTATCTTCTATGTCACCTATCATTCTTTTCACACAAAACTTGGTACATGTATTATACATGTGTTACTCTACTACCTGATGAGGATTTTGTGAAATTATGTCAAATGTTCACTAATTAGCTAATTATGCCAATTACCAGATAAAACTTGGTTGTCCTTCAATAAATCCACAATGGCTACTCCTATAAACAAAAGCCTTCATCATTTTAAAGGAAGTGATATTCTGAATATCCTGTCCAAATTTCAGCCCAAAAGAATGATGCATTTCCCAAGTTATAACAAATTTCATGCAAAATATTATATTGAATTGAATTGAAATTTGAATTTTTCAATAATTAGGGGTACTTCTATGACCTCTAATAGCATGATTCTTGTTTATAAGACTATAAGGAAACTGTTCAGCTAAAAAAAAATAAAAAAAAATCAAAAAAATAATCACCTGTTCACCAGTACTACACCCTTAAGCAATATCAAGAAAGTTCGAGGAAGAAAATGCTGGAAAATTCTTTCTTCCCATTTCTACTTCTTCAAACTTGAAAGCCTTGAAAGACAGAATTGGTAGAAGAGGAAAAAAAAAGAAAAAAGAAATACGTATATAAAAAAAAGAAGAAAAAAAAAGATTATGTTAGGGTTAGGGTGGGATTTTGAATGTGAGGGTTAGGGATGGGGTTGGGTTAGGGATGGGGTTGGGTTAGGGTTGGGATTTTGAATGTGAGGGTTAGGGTTGGGGTTGGGTTAGGGATGGGGTTGGGTGAGGGTTGGGATTTTGAATGTGAGGGTTAGGGATGGGTTGGGTTAGGGATGGGGTTGGGTTAGGGTTGGGTTAGGGATGGGGTTGGGTTAGGGATGGGGTTTGGTTAGGGATGGGGTTGGGTTAGGGATGGGGTTGGGTTAGGGATGGGGTTGGGTTAGGGATGGGGTTGGGTTAGGGATGGGGTTGGGTTAGGGATGGGTTGGGTTAGGGATGGGTTTGGGTTAGGGATGGGTTTGGGTTAGGGATGGGGTTGGGTTAGGGATGGGTTTGGGTTAGGGATGGGGTTGGGTTAGGGATGGGGTTGGGTTAGGGATGGGGTTGGGTTAGGGATGGGGTTGGGTTAGGGATGGGGTTGGGTTAGGGTTTGTATATTATTATGACTCACTCACACATACACACACACACACAAAAGTTAAGCCCCAACTGAAAAGTTGAGGGATTCTGTGTTTGGGGTTCACAGATCTCAAGAACGTATCCCCATTGTACACACAAAAGTTAAGCCCCAACTGAAAAGTTGAGGGATTCTGTGTTTGGGGTTCACAGATCTCAAGAACGTATCCCCATTGTACACACAAAAGTTAAGCCCCAACTGAAAAGTTGAGGGATTCTGTGTTTGGGGTTCACAGATCTCAAGAACGTATCCCCATTGTACACACAAAAGTTAAAGGGCCACAGACACAGAAAATCATGTTTGGTTTAATTAATAGATATTGCTTCACTTAACACTTAATCGTCCTTTTTTTTGAATAAATATTACTCGATTAGCCCCCGCCACCCAAAAAACGGCGATTTGATTGCTCATGTGACTGGCTACGTCATCGAGGGAATTTTTGTTGCTGCTGGTAGTTTTTAATAATGATTTTGACTATCAGAAGATTCTTGGTCAGGCAGTTATCATTGCGTGCTGAGAAACCTTTCCCTCGATTTCATCACACAGGTGACATCATGAATGAACATCACGACTTTAGGGGCGGGACTCCAATACCAGCGAAAAACTACCAGCAGCAACAAATATTCCCTCGATGACGGAGCCAGTCACATGAGCAATCAAATCGCCGTTTTTTGGGTGGCGGGGACCAATCGAGTGATATTTATTCAAAAAAAATGACGATTAAGTGCTAAGTGAAGCAATATCTATAAATTAAACCAAACATGATTTTCTGTGTCTGTGGCCCTTTAAGCCCCAACTGAAAAGTTGAGGGATTCTGTGTTTGGGGTTCACAGATCTCAAGAACGTATCCCCATTGTACACACAAACAAAAGTTAAGCCCCAACTGAAAAGTTGAGGGATTCTGTGTTTGGGGTTCACAGATCTCAAGAACGTATCCCCATTACATTTTATTTATTTATTTATTATTTTCAAGGGTATCATCTGCTTACTTGTGTTTTTTGTAATTATTGTGAGTAAAATGAACCCAAGATTTCTTCTCCATTTAAATCATATAATTTGTAGGTCCAAGGGACTGTATCCATTACATCAATGATTTTAAATAATTCACGAGTCCATTTTTGTGTATAACCTTTCTCAAAATGACTTTTCCATTTGTATATTCTTACAATATCACCAACTTTGAACTTGGGCTTTCTCAAATTAATCTCCTTTTCATATTATAATTTTGTAAATGTTTCTGATGGTTTTGATTTTGTTGATGAATGAACTGTATTATTGTAATTATGTACAATATTCTGGATTAAATATACCCATTGTTGAGAACCGAGTTGTGTGAATTTTTTATATAGTTTCTCTTTCAAAGTGCAATTAAAACGCTCAATAACAACTGCCTTTCCTTCATTAAAGGTGCTGTATAATTTAATATCCTCCCCCTTAAGAAATTTCATAATTATTTTGTTATAGAACTCTGTTCCCTCGTCAGTCCATAACTTCTTTGGTTTTCTTTTACTTTTACTAAATATTCCACTGAAAGCTAACATAGGAGTATTACCCCTTTTGTTTTTCAGAGGAACAACCCAGGCAAATCTACTCCTCAAATCAATAACGGTTAAAGCATACCTGTATCCCTTATCATTATTTAGTTCGATTAAATCAGCGGACCATATGTGGTCAGTGTATTTAGAATAAACTTTCCTTCTTTTAAACTTTGTGATTATAGGTTTATGTAATTTATTAGCCAAAAGCTCCTCAGTCTTGATGACATCATTGGAGTTTAATAGTTTTTTGGGGAATAACCAAGACCAAATTTCAATTTAGCACTTATCATTTTTTTCACAATAAACCGATCAACTTTCTCTCTCAACGTAGGATTTCGTATCAAAGACAAATTATACAACATTTCTCTGTCTGCTTCATGTTTTCATCCAACGTAGTGGTTTTCCCATAAGCAATATCATGCTTCATACACACTTCATCAACCCTATTTATAGGTTTAGACCAAGGTTTCGGATTGTCAGCCTCATCTAATCTTTTATCCAAGTTTGTTCCTGGACCACAGAAAGAATACCCTGGAAGGTCATCCACCGTTTGCCCTTCAGGTGACTCGTGGTGGTCCCTCTCGGCTCTCCCCCCGTTGGTATTTTTGTGCACATAAGATTGTTCACGGTTCTGTTTAAATATTATTTAAATATGTATAACCTTTCCCCTTCAGTGTTTTACTCAGTGGTATTTTACAACACGCTGTTTTTCTTCCTATTTAAAAGGCTTTTCTCAATTTCCTCTCCAACTCTTTCCACCTCAAAAAAAAGAAATTCAATATCTTATACGTCTCCCTCACTACATGGTCGAAATTCACATTCATTCCATCCCTCCTCCATCATTCTGAACCGGATTGCTAACTTGAAAATCACAACAAACCCAATTTGTTTTCAATGTTCGTCTTTCATTAATCATCCACTTTCTAAACTCCCCTCTTGCCCCTCCCATCCAAATCCCTCCCCTTGCACCTACACTCCTAAACTCCCCCCTTGCCCCGCCACTCTTAAACTCCCCCCCTACCCCTCCACTCCTGAACTCCCCCCTTGCCCTTCCACTCCTGAACTCCCCCCTTGCCCTTCCCCTCCTAAACTCCCCCCTCACTCCTCCCCTTCAAAACTCCCCCCCAACCCCTCCCATTCAAATCTCCCCCCATACCATTCCTCTCCAATTCTCCCTCCTCTCCCCTCCTCCTCAAAGCTGCCTCCTCCCCACTTCGTCTCCCTTCTATCTCATACCTCCACCCCCCCCAACCTTCTTCTTTCCTCTGCCCCCCCTCAAACAACCCCTCACTGTGCCTCATCCCTTCACCTTCAAACCTTTCATCCTCCTCATCCTTCCCTTTCTTGGAACTCTTCTGCAATCGCTGACACACTAACAACTGCTCTCCCTACCTCCCCCTCTCATCCTTCATCTTACCCTACTCCTCCCCTCCCCTGTCCTGTACCCGATGCTCCCCCTCTCTCTTCATTAACGGTATGGACCTCAAACATCCGGGGCCTTCGCTCAAACCTGACTGATCTCTCCATACAGGTTGCTTCTGACAATCCAGACTTGATCTGCTTAACAGAGACTTTCCTCCTTCAAGATGTCTCTGATTCCTTAATATCTCTTCCTGGTTACTCCCTCCTCCGGTATGATAGACCTGAGCCTCGGCCTGGTGGTGGGGTGGCTATCTTTATCAAAAACTCTCTTCCTCACTCTCCTTGCACTGCCCTCTCTCCTCTTCACCCCCAGGAGTACCTCTGGCTACGGCTTCCTCTCCGCTCCCACCTTTTGTTCATATGTGTTCTGTACCGTCCCCCAAACAGTGATGACTCCATCTACATTTCACTGTCTGACAACATGGACCAACTTCTATCCACTCATCCCAACTCTCTCTTCCTCATATGTGGTGACTTCAATTGTCATCATGCCACCTGGTTGGGTGTGGGTTCCTCTCTCACCAGTCATGGCACCTCAGCAAAGGACTTCTGTGACTCACTGGGATTGACACAATCTGTCAATTTCCCGACCCGGATCTCAGCCAATGGAGTATCTTCTCTTCTAGACTTGGTTATGACCAACTTCCCTGCTAATGTCTGCTGCTCTTCTTCTGCTCCAATCGGTTCTTCTGATCATGTGCTTGTCAAAGTGGACATCTCTCTGGCCATTCTCAGAGAGCCTCCTCAGCGTCGACGAGTCTGGCATTTCACTCAGGCCGACTGGGACGGTCTTCAAGCAGCCATCAATCGTCTGGATTGGTCTCCCATCTCCACTGCCTCTGACATCAATTCTTCCTGGGAATTCTTCCAAAGCAAACTGATCTCTCTCATGCACAGATTTATCCCATCTCGCCTTCAGTTGTCTTACCCTTCCTCCCGTCCATGGTACACTGAATCTTGTGGTGAGGCAGTTGCCCTGAAACAACTTGCCTTTGCCTCTTGGAAGGCTAATCCAACTGAAGGAAATCTCAGTTCCTTCCACCAAGCTCGGAACAAGTGTGTGTCTACCCTCAGGAGTGCCAGGAAGCACTATCTCTCCTCACTCAAGAATGAACTCTCAAACCTGTCTCCTTCCTCCAAATCCTGGTGGCGTCTGGTCAAATCCGTTTCTGGTGTTTGTTCCCCCTCCATCCCCCTCCCTTACCTCAAATGGCCACACAGTTGACATCGCACGTGACAAAGCCGAATGCCTCAACTCTGTGTTTGCCTCAAAATCCTTAGTCCCAAACCCATCTCTCTCTGTTCCCACCTTTCCCAGTCGAACCAAACTGCTCCTGGACTCCGTGACCTTCTCTCCTGACAAGGTGGAGGAGTTTTTGTCAAACCTCGACTCTGATTCTGCAACTGGACCAGATGGCATCAGCCCACGGGTCCTAAAATCCTGCTCTGCCGCTCTATCTCACCCTCTCTCTGTTCTTTTCACCCTATCTTTTGCTCAAGGTCATCTGCCAGCATCCTGGAAATCAGCAAACATTACCGCTTTACACAAAAAAGGTGCAAAAACAGATCCTTGCAACTACAGACCAATCAGCCTGCTCCCAATTATCAGCAAAGTCATGGAATCCATCATTGCTTCGGATATGAAATCTTTCCTCTTCTCCAATGGCTTGATCTCTGATCATCAATTTGGTTTCAGACCAGGTCACTCTACTCTGGACATGCTGCTTCTGCTATCTCAACAATGGATGGAGGTCCTCAATGCCAAACAGGAAATCAGAGCTGTCTCCCTTGACATATCACGTGCCTTCGATACGGTCTGGCACCCAGCTCTGCTCACCAAACTCTCCTCCTATGGTATCCATGGAAATCTCCATGCATGGCTTGCGGACTTCCTCTCTGGTCGTAGTCAACGTGTGGCCCTGAATGGATTTCTCTCATCTCCCCTTCCCGTTCAGGCTGGAGTTCCCCAAGGCAGTGTGCTGGGCCCTGTGCTTTTTCTGGTCTTTATCAATGATCTCTCCGACTCTCTGGAAAATCCTCTGTATCTCTTTGCTGATGACTCCACTCTCTGCCGCTCCATTCCTCTTCCCTCAGATCGGCAGTCTGCAGCCTCCTCACTCTCTGAAGACCTGGACAAAATCACAGACTGGTCAAACATGTGGAACATGTCTTTCAATCCTGACAAATCTCACACTCTTACTATGTCTCTCCGAAAAGATCGACTGGACAACCCTCCCATCTACTTTCTCAACAATCCTCTCCAAGAAGTTCTGTCGCTCAAGCTTTTGGGTCTCACCATCTGCCATGATCTTTCTTGGGAAAACCACATTTCCAAGCTGGCCTCCAAAGCCAGTCGCCGACTGGGCATCCTCCGTCGTGCGAAGTCCTTCCTAGGCACACCTGAGCTCCTCACCACATACAAGGCTTTCATCCGCAGCTCAATGGAATACTGTTCTCCCCTATGGGCTGGTGCTCCTGCCTCACACCTGGCTCGGCTTCACGCTGTTGAATCCAAAGCTTTCAGAATCATTGGAATCTCCCGCGATGAAGCTATCTCTGAGGGCCTTTCACTCACTCACCGCAGGCAGGTAGGTGGTCTTTCTGTCTTCTACCGACTCCTCTCCGGCCTTGCTCCCCCAGCTCTCTCTGTGCTCTGTCCCCCAAATATTCCTACAGGTCGCACAAGATCTGCCAGCCACCCTCTGATGGTTAAACTGCCGAAATCTCGGCTCTCTGCTCACCTTCACTCTTTCATTCCTCTTTTCTCCCGCCTCTGGAACAAACTCCCACACTCACTTCAATCACACTCCTCCCTCCAGGTCTTCAAAACAGCTGTTCACCACCATCTCTTATCTTCCCCCATCCAAAACCTTGATCTTTTCTACCCCCACTAATTCACCCCAGATCCACCTTGTTTGAAATTCCAACTTCTTTCCTGGAAGTCTTGGCAGTGTCCATATGTTTTATACCTCTCCCACCCCCCCCCCCCCCTTTCCCATGCCTTCCCCCCAAAGCCCTCTCCCTCCCACAGTTCTCTCGATGTCACCATGTCTCTCGGTCTCTGCTCTCAAATGTTGTGTTTGTGTCCTTCCCCCTCTCTCCCCATCTTGTCGACCGCTCCCGATGTTATTTGTTTTGTGTGTCTGTTTGTCTTTCTGTGTGATTAATGTTCGCTCTTTCACGAGCCTCGATCTTGTATACAACAACAAAAAAAAAAAAAAAAAAAAAAAAAGGTTTTATTCCCCTGGAATTCCAGTTGTTGTAAATGTACTTCCTGACAGAAACTTTTGTATGTCTCCTCCACTTTTAGGAGAGATGAATTGGCACTTTTTAGAGCCACACACTTGACATATTCCTTTTTGATAAACTAAATTATTTTTAGCTTTAATATAAGAGATATTTTTAGATTTAGTTTTATTTTTACATTTTAGGCAATAACTCATATTTATTTATCAGAAAAATTCCGACAGAGTATCAAAACCTTTTTCGTTTTTAACATATACATTTCAATCTTTATTTTTAAAACATAAAGAATCCTTAGGAATGTCTTCACTCTCTCCTCCATTTATTTACAAATAAAAACTAACTAAAGTCAATAACACCAACATCATCAACTATATGACCTTTGTCTTCTTCATGTAAATCTCCTCGCTGAACTCATCTCAACCATTTTTAAAGTCATTATCTTAGTAAGAGTCGTTAATTCTTTATTTTCCTCTTTGGTGCGTTGAGATTGATTTATTTGCTGTAATACACTCAATCTTTTACGAATCTCACTGATTTCCATCTTTTTATTTTTTTCCTCCCTCTCTCTTTGCTCCCTCTCCTCCTTCTCCTTCTCCTTTTTCTCCCTCTCCTCCTTCTCCTTTTTCTCCCTCTCCTCCTTCTCCTTTTTCTCTCTTTCCTCCTTCTCCCTCTTCTCTTTCCTCCTTCTCCCTTTTCTCTCTTTCCTCCTTCTCTTCTTCAACTCCTTCCTCATCCCTTGCTACCCTTGAGTTTGAGCCCCAAATAATATTATACATATACTCATCTGGATTTTGAGATATTCTTGAATCTATAATTATCTTTCTCATAATAGGATACCAATAAGATTTGTTGATGATTTCTAAAAGAGTTTTATATTTCATAACTTTGAGAAGTTCATTTTTATTTAATATTTTAAACAAGTCTCTATTTGTGGGTTTAGCAATATCAGTATAAGGCCAGTTTTTAATGACAAAATTTCCATGTATATGCTCCAAATCATAAGGTATGTAATACCGAGCACCCTTTTCACGTAGGTATTCTTGAATACAAAAATTATAATTCTCTTGTAGTCTTCTCCCTGCCATTTATGTATCAGAAATATATGTGAGATTAATATTATGACAGGTAATACCACCCCAACTTCCCACTACCAAATCAGTTTGTATTCCTCGGCTTTCTATCCTTATCTCATTACCTTCCTTCTTTGTCATGCTAACCATCGCTATACTATCATATATTTTTCTTTTCTTAAAATCATGTATTTGTTGTTTATTAATTGTACTTCCACATAAATCCTTATCCACGCCAAGCGGATAATATTCTTCTTTACGAGACTGATTCAAATCATGTAGGTCTTCTAAGTTTATTGAAAAAAACCCAATTATACCCTAAATCAGGCATATCATACCCCCATTTATTAATTCGCATATTAACTATATGTCCTTCTTTATAAAATTCAATTGTAAGCAGGTAGTTAAATTCAATGAGGAAAGGTGTATGGTCAGTATAACCAGGTGTTGTGGTTGTAAATTTTACTTGTTTAGCAAAACATGCTGTTTTCTTTAAAAAATATATATTGTGATAAATCACTGAATCTAATTAAGTCATTTGCATCTGTAGGGTTTGGATAATTGATTAATTTATAAGTATTCTTCATATTAATATTTTTACTTATACTATATTTTTGTCGTTCAGCCTGTGCCTTTGTATAATAATTTGATAAATCAATATCCTGAGAGGATTCTCCAAAGATAGAACCATCTTTTCCAACATAAGTCATTTATATTAGATTTAAAATGACATCATAAAAATTTTCATTATTGTTGAGTTGAAATAATACATGTAAACATAATTGACCACAACATTTAGAATTAATTTCTTGAACTTGAAATGTTTGATAAACACCATTCTGTAAGAATTGTATTACTTCAACAGGTGGTGGCATACCATAACTATCAAAATAATATTTATCCTGACTATTATGAATACAAACCCAATGAGAACCATTCTGTGTGTCTAAATTAATAATAATATTCTTTGTATTCTTATTTATATGTATTAATTCATCTCTCATACAAATAACCACATTATCAATTTTTTGTTTTATACAATACTTAGCTAGTTCTATATTTGAGGTTATATTCTTTCCAAATTGTTTAAACCATTTATCCATTTATTTATGAGAAAGATACAATCCATTACCCCGTTTAGTTAGTTTAACACCCGCTTGAGCGATAGAGGAAAGCATATCTCCAACCAACAATCTAGCTTTATCAGGTAGACTTTCAAGTTTTTGAGCAAAATCTACAATTACACCACTTCCACTAATTTGTTTCTCCAACTCCTTGTTATGTCTTTCCAATTCTTTTTGAGCTTTTAGTTGTGCCTTCCTTTCGGGAGCAGTTTTTACCGCTGCTGAAATACCACGTCAATGCTCCCGCCGCACTTAAACCAGCAAATAAAGAAATTAGAAACGGGAGAAATCCTCCTCTTGTATTGAATATTTCTTCAACATAGGTTTTGTCATTTTAATTTTAAGTGATCCAACATCATTTAGTGTTTTCACCTGCTCTCTTGTGAGTAAAACATCAATTCTTACTGCTCCTTTTCTTTGAATTGAATTAACATTAATAATACAAGGCTTTTGATTTTGAATACAAGATGTTAATTTATTAAGATTGATTTGATTAACATATACCGGTTCTTTCCTACTCATTTATTTATGAGAAAAAACCTATGTGATATTAATCATAACACCATTATCTGTATTAATCTGTAATTCTGTTTCTTCCAAAAGCAAACAATAAGCATCAACTTCTTCATTCTCTCCTCTTTCAATGTATAGAGAAGTATCCACTCTATTAGACTTTATAGTTACCTTTTGAGAACTCAGGTCAATTGCGTAGATTGTATAAAGTTTTTGAAACGCAACCATATCCAAAATTGGATCATTATTACCATTGCTTTCACACACCTTTTGGTAAGACTTGTAGGCTTCCGCATAATCATTTTTTTCCCAATCAATTTCCAATCTATCTCGCGGGTAAAATGTACCATCAAGAGAAACCCGAAGTTGTTTCACCTTAGCATTATCACTCAGTGCATTATTCTTATCAGTACCTTCATTTCCATCTGGTTTAAAAAAAATGAGCCATAGGTATCGTGGTTTGCCTGCCAAAACACCCAAATTCCAAGTGTAGGTAGTGTGTTCCAGTTTAACGTGTTGACATCTTCTTTTAAGGTATGATACATTTAGTGGTTTCTTTGAGTTAAGTCTTCTATTTAACATCTCTTCCGTTTTAAGATTAGGAGTATATTCACTGATATACCAACACAAATCATTAATAACAAATTTATTATTGTCTCCAAAAGCATTTTGAGCCCCCAAAAGCAACCTATTTACATTATCATTCCTTTGTAGTTGAAATCTAATTTTAAGCCCATACAAAACTTTATCATAATCACAAAATCCAAATATACCTTTAAGAGGTAATGCTACAGTAAAACTATTCTCTGCTTTTGTATCATCATTATACATTGACTTCCTTTGACTATAACCAGGGTCAGCATTTGTTCCCGTTGACATATCAGGAATAAAACCTTCAACAGCTCCCTTACCCATTCTATCACTGAACGAATATAGTGTAAATTTCATCATTTCAGATGTAGCAGAGACATAATCAACCGCTTCAACATCTTGTGTTCCAATATACAGGCGGACACTATCAAACATTTTCCAGACGAAATCATTTACGAGTGTAGCATTAGTATTATTCGCAGCCTCAGTGAATTAAAATTTACAAAGCAAGAAACTATCAGCTATATTCAAGTAAGTTTGTTGATTATTTATTTCAAAACTTTTTGTTCCGTTTGAATTCCAGTCTGTTCCTGTTATAGCATTAACCTTAAAATAGTCTTCCTTTTTAGTGGAGTTTGAAATGATAATCGTATCATCCAAATCATAGATACTATCAATCGCTTCCATACTTGTATTTATATCGCATTAAAATTGTTGAAACCCTGACCCAAGTATTTTAATGATTTTTTGTCGTTCTTGTGAAGATAGTTGAGTTTTACCTTTATAAAATTCTTTGATTGCTTGTAATTTATGAGACTCCTTTTGAGCATCTTTTATACTCTTTATAGCACCCGCAACTGAGCCCACGGCAGAAGCAGTTGAACCAATTTGGTCTTTATGTTTAAGGATGGTTGAACCAATACCCATTAGAGTATCAATTATCCCATCTCCTTTATTTCTAAATTGATGTCCCACACCCCATTGTCTCTTTGGTTTATAGTATCCTCCACCAAGAAACACACCTTCACCCTTATAGTATGGTGAAAGGAACATCCCATCCCCTGTAATTATTTTATATTTTCCCAACTGGTGTTTTCTCACAATAACCATTATTTATTTATTGAAAAACTTCACGTCGGTGAATTCTGATGGATATAATTTCATCATTAAAGGATAGCATACGATTATCTTGGTCGGTTATCCTAAAATTTACTCTGTCTATGGTTTTTCCTGACACAGGTAAATAGACAAGATTTTTTGGTTCCATATTAAATTTATAACCAATCGGGGTTGAGTATGCGCTGAATGAAAATATTGTATTTGTTCTTATTCCATCGTTATAAGCACCATCAATCAAATCACAATGAATTAATACTGAATTTATACCGGAGGATATTTGAATGACATTATCACTGTAAAACGTCCCGTGAGTTTCAATCTTTTTTGAAGAGAAACCCAATAGCTCTCTAAACGATTTTTCAATCGTGAAATCAACTTTATAATTATTTTAAAGTTTCATAGTTGATTTTGAAGTGTTTTTGAATATCTATTTCAATATTTTTTGGTTCATCACCTTGTTCTTTCATAAGTCGAGAGACTTCAGAAGATATTTGAGAAATCTCGTAAGCTCCGGGTGAAACGGTTATAATTTTATATCCACTTCCTGGATTATAACTAAACTTGTTGTTTTTCTCTGTGATATTAAAAAGTGTATTATAAGTTTCCATCGACAATAAAGAAGCCTCATATTCTTTTGTGGGGTCAAGTTGTAGTGGGTAAGGGAATGAAGCTGTGTAATCACTCGTTGTGAAATTAAAACTAAGAATTGTGCTTCTCATCTTATTTAATATCTAATAAAATATCTTTGTATTGATATTTATTAATTATTTTCATATTCATCAACTGGTCTAAAATGGCGGATGTTTCATGAAAACAATTGTTGTTTCCAGCCTTCTTACTACCTAACAACAATAATAGTCTATTAACTAATTGTGATGGGTCATTTGGAAGAAAGCTAACACCCGAACCAAGCTTACTTAAAGCATCAATAATATGTTTCTCCTTCTCATTCTTCTTACTTTTACCAGCAACAGAAACTCCATAATCAAGTGAGTTTAGTAAATCAATATATACCCTATCTTCCTCTCTTTCCATATCAAGTGGTTCCTCAAAATATTTTGAACCGCTGAATCCGGAGTTTGTTAGAAGAAACATTAATCTTGGGGTTAATTCAACATTTGGTTGAGCAGAACTTAAGAACACCAATTTATTATTAAATATCAATAACTTTTCTTTCACAAGATGGAACTGTGCTGGTTCTTCTGTTGGAATGAGACCTGCTCTGGTTTTTGAATCCGCCAAATATTCATTGTTTTGAAGAGCTTCCACAACATAATTAGGGGGTTGATTTACCTCCTCAAGTTTCCGAAATAATCCTTCATCATCATATTCTAATTCTCCAAGTTCTTGCTCTGTCATTTGACTAAAATCTTTGAGCATTTGAAGTTTTTTCGGAGTAAATTCTAACGTGGGAACTGGAGGTGAAATCGTTTGTTGAGTTTTTAAAAGTGGTTAAAAAAATTTCTCTTGTTTTCTTTCAAAGGCTTCTTCACCAGTTAGTTTTTGTCTCCGTTTTTTCTTTATCTCTTCCTGTTGTTTTACAACTTTTGAAACCAACTCTTGATGTTCTTTAAACTTTCTTGCTCTTTCTTCGGTATTCATTTTCTGTATCTATTTATTGAAAAATATAATTTAATGAATTGTAAAGGTCAATGGGAAAATTTTACTTTTCTTCATCATTATAGTAAATGTGTTGAAATAAATCCTTTTCTTTAAATATTTCATCAAATTCTTTATTGGTATTAATACGAGTTGTTATTTCTTCTTCACTAATACTTGTATCTCTGCTTTTCATACGTTTGCGTTGAGTCTCCTCATCAATATCAAAACCGAATGATAAAATCTTAACTCCATTACCACACAATTGTTTAATAATTTGTCTCATTCCTTCAGGATTAGTTTCTAAAATCCCAAGACCATTAGATTTTACTTTATTTGACTCACTCTTACAATGTGAATATTTTGTAGAACCAAGAGAGACCTCCTCAAATATTTGACCTTCGTTCCTCAATCGCATATGTTCCTCCATTGAAATGTAGTAATAATCTTTCCCTTTTACTTCTCCTGGTCGCTTTGCTCTGGTTGTAGTACTCACAAAACGAATCATAGGGTGTTTTTTTCAAAAACTTGCAATCTTTTCATTTTTACTATTCAAGAGTTTAGATTTATGAAAGTTCTTTCCTGAAGCAGATTTACCCACAAGATTAATAATATAATAGTTATCATTTATGTGTGTAAAATATCAGTTAGTATCTCATCTTGTTTCACAACAATATATTTATATTTTCCAATCGTGTGTTTCATATAATTTTCAAATTCTTTTTTACTACATAACGTAGAGCAATTATCTGTCCACAAATTATTTACATCTATTGAATTTAACTTAAATGAAATAAAATTATTGGCATTGTTTCTTATTGAGCGTCGAGGGAGTTGAAAATATGACTGACTAAGATAAATATAATTACAAGAAGAATGTCTCCCTCTTGTATAGTAGCTATCCATTACTGTTTGGTTTCTCTCATTAACACAATCATCAAAGATAACGAGATTCTTTTTTGATTTATCTAAATCTTGAGGTGAAGGTATATCATCCGTATTATCACTGAGAATACAAGTTATGGGTTTTGGTTTCGGTTTCTGTGTATCACAAAATAGTTGTATTATATCCTCAATATTAAAATCATTCAGTTTGTTTTGAAGTTTAAATAAACCGACAATGTCTTCCTTTTTAAGACCCGCATTAAAACCTTGTGAGAGTAGTTGATACTCGGGTTGAAAACTTGACTTTGTAAAAATTATTAAATTATCATAATCTAAAAAATTAGGACCAAGGAGCATCTGTAAAAGCAAACAGGTTTTTCCACATCCGCTTGAACCAACTATTAGACATCTCAATGAATTTGGAATATTTTTATGGTTATTAAATTTTATCTTATTTTCCCAAACGGGTAAAAAATCATTCATTTATATATTTGGAAAACAAGTCATCTAACTTTTTTTGAGCTATTTTAGAAACTCTATATTTTATCCTGAGTTCAGGTTTAATTTCAAAATAATCCATTATTTTATTTATATAGTATCTTGTATTAACATTTCCATTAAAATTATTTTGAATAATAAATATCATTAAACCCTTATACATTTCCTCAATACAAATAGTCTCTTCCCTTGTAAGAAATGGTGTATTATCATCATAATACTTAACATTCATCTCTCTTATTAATCTTGTAAAGTAATTCATTTTTGGTTCTCATTTAAAAGAGTTATATATATTTTTTATTATCATTAATTCGAAGATAATCACAGAATAAACATTGTTTGTATGAATCCTCATCATTAAGCCCCACTCTATCACAAGCCGGACAATTCTCTAATTTATCATATGGAGAGTCTGGAAATTCTAAATATCCTTCTATCATATTTATATTGTACATTTTTACTTAAACTAAACGCAAGTTTATTAGCTAATAAATACAATGTTTCAAAACACAAAAGACAAATTTCAATCAATCTCTACTTCGGTGGAAGATATCGAAAAATATGTCAAAGATGTTAAATTGAACAAAGATAAATATGGAAATTTTTGGATTAAACCCATAATGGAGAATAACATGTGTCCTTTTATTAAATTTACGGGATAAGCTATGTTAATTAATAACTCTATTAAAGTAAATTTGACAAAAGTTTCTCCACTACTACTGGCAATTTACTCAAAGCTTGAAAAGATCATTGATAAAGAAGCTTTGAAAATGAATGATAAGACCATCAACGATTCTAGAGGAAACATTTGTATATTCTTTAATAGACCCAAAGATGTGGGTGAAATTAATAATATGAATATTAATGGTGAACTATCATTCCGTACCCTGATTATTAGAGATTATTTGAAAATAACATTTAATGTAAAAAATATTGTGGTTATTAGTTCTAATGAAAGAAAATATATCGATATTGATGGAAGTTTAATGGTATGTAAATGAGTGATATTAACAGTCAATACTCTGAGAGTCCAGGATCTGAATGTGATACTGAGAGTCTCGGATCTAATGATAATTATGATACTAATAGTTTGTGCTCAAATGATAGTTATGAGAGTAGCTTTATTGATGATGATAGTGAATCAATGAGTGATAGTGATCGTAATTTTAGTGATGATAATTCAGTGTACACAGATGATACTGTGTTCTCATTGAACTTTGATGATAGTGATGATGATGATGATTTTAGTGTTGTATTTTGTGATTAAAAAGTGTTTTACTTTAAGCACAGTTTCATATATAAAAAGCCTGTAAAAAGGCACTTTCGTTTCTAAGTGTTTTACTTTAAGTATAGTTTCATATATAAAACAGAGTTGAAAAGCTCAAAAAGTGTTTTACTTCAAGTATAGTTTCATATATAAAACAGCACGTTTTCTCACGCTATAAATATGGTTTATTGTGATACTTGCGAGAAGGAAGTAAAATATTATAAACGACATATTCTCACCGCAAAACACACTTACAACATTCTAAATCAATTATCACCACTTCCTAAGAACAAAAAACATTGTAGTCTCTGTAATAGAGATATCCTAAAGAAGGGGTTCAAAGCCCATCTTAAAACAAACAAACACTTGTCAAAATTGTTTACTATTAAAAATACTGATGCTGCTTTCAAAAGACATATCAGGCTTCAAATCTTTAACTTTAATCCTCCTGGTCCAAAGTCAATACTTGAAGCTGTGGAGATTATTAAACCATCAATGAAAGCCTTCATTGAAAAGACTCTTCTCGAATTGAATTCAATCAAGTTCTATATGGGTATTAAAATAAAAATCTCAAAAGATTGTCCATTCACTGGTGAAAACATCACTGATTTAGCTTACGTGAGAACAGGCACACACTTTATAACAACATACAATCAGATTAATCCCACTTATGTTGAACTTATCCAGCAAGAACAAGAACTGGAGCATACTATCACCGGAAGTGGTTGGAATATAGATGAGATACTATTTATTGACATTCATATTCTTAAATCAGATCCTCTAAACGCTTCTTCTTACATTGATTTACCAAGTGTTATCAAAAATAGAAAAGGAGTTATCAATATCAAAAATAAAGACAATAAATGTTTTCTCTGGTCTATTCTTGCACATCTACATCCTCAAGATAGCCATGTTGAAAGAGTATCTCATTATAAAAAATATGAAAATACATTGAAAACAAAAGATTTAAATTTTCAAATGGCTTTTAATGATATTCCTAAATTTGAAAAGATGAATAATTTATCAGTTAATGTTTATGGTCTGACGGAAACAAACAACATTCAGATTTTAAAGCTTTCTGACAATTGTAAACAAACTCATATTAATCTTCTTTATTTTAATTCAGAGGAAAATTCACATTAGACATACATCAAAGATATTACAAAATTAATAAAACCACAAGTATGTAAAAGAACAAATAAAATATATATTTGTTTGCGTTGTCTTAACTTCTTCCATACACAAGAATGATTAGATAAACATTCAAATTATTGTGGTGAACATAAATCAACGGTAATCAATATGCCTAAAGAAGGCTCAAAGATCTCATTCAAAGATGAAAAGAAAACAATAAAACATCCATTTGTTATATATGCTGATTTTGAAAGTATTCTAGAAAAAAATGATACTGCTTCTCCAGATCCAGAAGAATCATACACGAATAAATATCAAAAACATACTCCTTGCGGTTTTTGTTATGATATCAAATCATCCGTTGGTGATGAATATAACAAATTAGAGGTGTATAGAGGCTCAAATACCCCAGAGGAGTTTGTGAAATGACTAGAAAAAGACTGTGTTCGATTAAGAAAGATAATGAGAGAAACCAATAAACCAATGTCCTTGACGAGTAAAGAGAAAAGGGAATTTATAAAAAACAATGTCTGTCATATTTGTGAGGAGAAAATTGGTGAAGGTCTAAAGGTTAGAGATCATTGTCATCTCACTGGTAAATATAGAGGTCCGGCTCATCAAAGTTGTAATATTAATTATAAACTCCCCTCTTTCATTCCTGTCTTTCTTCATAACAACGCTAATTATGATACGCATCTATTTATCAAGGAACTCTCAAAGACATCTGGACACATTTCAGCAATTCCTAACACGGATCAGAAATACATTTCAGTCACAAAAACAATTCATACATCTCCTATAACTCAGATCAGATTTCTTGATACATTTAAATTCATGACAAGTCCATTGGCTAACTTGGTTCAAAATCTAAAAGAGTTCCCATGTCTTTCAGAGTATTTTTCAGACAAAGATTTACTAACACAAAAGGGAATTTATCCCTATGACTATATGAACTCATTTGAGAGATTCAATGAAACACAACTTCCTTCAAAAGGAAATTTCTATAATAAATTAAATAATAGTCATATATCTGATAAAGATTATGTACATGCACAAAATGTTTGGAAAAAATATAACATCAAGAATCTTGGTGAGTATCACGATTTGTATCTCAAAACTGATGTGCTTTTGTTGGCTGATGTGTTTGAGGCTTTCAGAACAATCTGTCATTCTGGATATGGATTGGATCCTGCTCACTATTACACTGCACCTGGATTGGCTTGGAGTGCGATGTTAAAAATGACAAAACAAGGTTTGGATTTGATAACCGATGTCAATATGCTTTTAATGATTGAAAAGGCAAAAAGAGGTGGAATTTCACAAGTATGCTCGAGCAGATACGCAAAAGCAAATAACAAATATCTTCCAAATTATGATTCAACGAAAGAGAGTTCTTACTTGATGTACTATGACGCGAACAACCTCTATGGCTGGGCAATGTCTCAGGCTCTTCCTTATGGAAAACTTAGATGGGTAAAGGAAAAAGACTACAAAAAGGTTTTACAAGATGTATGTATCTCTACACAAGCTGAATTAGATGAAGAAAAAGTTGGTTATTATTTTGAAGTTGATTTGAAATATCCAGAGGAACTCCATAACCTACACAAAGATCTCCCATTTGCTTGTGAAAAGGAAAGTCCAAAGAAGTAGTGGTTAAGTGATTATCAACAATCATTTAATGTAAAGGGTAAAGCGTCAGAGAAGCTTCTAACAACACTATACAACAAGAAAAATTATGTGCTCCATCAAATAAATTTGAGACAATGTCTTTCAAAGGGTCTCCGTGTTGAAAAGATACATAGGATTCTCAAGTTTAATCAAAGTCATTGGTTGAAAGAGTACATTGATTTTAATACACAAAGAGTCAAAAACAGATTTTGAGAAAGACTTTTATAAATTGATGAATAATGCTGTATTTGGAAAAACGATGGAGAATGTTAGAAAGAGACAAAACATTTGTCTATCAACATCATGGAAACAAGCATCAAAATTAATCAACAGACAAAGCTTCTCGAGAGTAGAAGTTTTTACGGAAAACTTTTGTGCGATACATTTGATGAGAGAAAGCGTTGAGATGGACAAACCTATTTACATTGGTACCTCAATACTTGATTTATCAAAGTCCTTGATGTATGATTACTTTTACAATAACTTGAGGAAGAAATATCAAAATGATGTTAATCTACTTTATATGGATACAGATAGTTTTATTTTAAAAATTAATACTGATGATGTTTATTTTGACATGAAAAAGGACATTAATATCTATGATACAAGTAATTACAGTCCAGAGAGTGAGTTGTTCTCTTCTAAAAACTAGAACGGGCACTCGGTAGAGCGCATACCTTCGCCGCAGCTATGGTAAAAATACGATTTTGACCTTTTCGTGACCTTGACCTTGACCTTTGACCCGATTGCTCCCAAAATCTAATCAAATGTGTCCCGTATAATAACCAATCATCCCACCAAATTTCATGCAATTCGGTTGAATACTTTTTGAGTTATGCGAATAACATACACACACACACACAGACATACAAATAAATACACAGCGATCAAAACATAACCTTCCGCTTTTGCGAAGGTAATAAAAAGGTGATTGGAAAGTTCAAGGATGAATTATGAGGATATGTTATGAGTGAATTTGTGGGATTGAGGTCAAAGGCTTATGCTTATAAATACATTGTGAATAACATTGAAAAGACTGATAAGAAGTTAAAAGGTGTAAAGAAAAATGTTATTAAAGAAACAATAAACTTTAAGGATTATTATAACTGTTTAACAACAAAGAAAGAAGAGTTTAGAAAGATTAATGGAATAAGAAGTTATAAACATCAATTATATACAGAAGAGATAAATAAGAAAGCATTAGGGGCTTTTGATGATAAGAGGTTTATTTAAAAAAATGGAATTTATAGTCTCCCTTATGGTTATATAAGTATATAAGTGATAAGATATATAAGTGATGAGATATATAAGTGATAAGATATATAAGTGAAAAGATAATGGGATTAGGGATTTTAAGGGCTACCGCCGCCTTTTTTAGAAATTAATAAATGATAGAACCAAGTATCAACCAGACTAAAGAGTGGAGGTGTAATCAACCTTGGTATATAAATGGTAAACATAACGAATGTGAAAAATATCAAATAGGTATAATTGAAAAGGCAACTGGTAGAAAAGTTCACAAAACAAATAAGAGAATTAATTTAAATATCGGTGAGTTGGGTAAAAAAGATGGAAATATTTTTGAGTGGACGGAAAACTTTGATGGTTGCCAGGAAAATATATACTTTAATTTAAAAATGGTGTGTGGCACTGGAGGCGCTCAAACAAGAACATTGAGGGAGGTTTTTTTTTTTTTTTTTTTTTTTTTTTTTTTTTTTTTTTTTTTTTTTTTGTATACAATATCGAGGCTCGTGAAAGAGCGAACATTAATCACACAGAAAGACAAACCGACACATAAAACATATAACATATAACATAGGGAGCGGTAGACAAGATGGGGAGAGTGGGGGAAGGACACAAACACAACATTTGAGAGCAGGGACCGAGAGACATGGAGACATCGAGAGATCTGAGAGAGGGCGAGGGCTTTGGGGGGGGGGGCGTGGGAAGGGGGCAGTGGGAGAGGTATAAAACATATGGACACTGCCAGGACTTCCAGGAAAGAAGTTGGAATTTCAAACAAGGTGGATCTGGGGTGAATTAGCGGGGGTAGAAAAGATCAAGGTTTTGGATGGGGGAAGATAAGAGATGGTGGTGAACGGCTGTTTTAAAGACCTGGAGGGAGGAGTGGGATTGAAGGGAGTGAGGGAGTTTGTTCCAGAGGCGGGAGAAAAGAGGAATGAAAGAGTGAAGGTGAGCGGAGAGCCGAGATTTCGGCAGTTTAACCATCAGAGGGTTGCTGGCAGATCTTGTGCGACCTGTAGGAATATTTGGGGGACAGAGCACAGAGAGAGCTGGGGGTGCAAGGCCGGAGAGGAGTCGGTAGAAGACAGAAAGACCACCTACCTGCCTGCGGTGAGTGAGTGAAAGGCCCTCAGAGATAGCTTCATCGCGGGAGATTCCAATAATTCTGAAAGCTTTGGTTTCAACAGCGTGAAGCCGAGCTAGGTGTGAGGCAGGAGCACCGGCCCATAGGGGAGAACAGTATTCCATTGAGCTGCGGATGAAAGCCTTGTATGTGGTGAGGAGCTCAGGTGTGCCGAGGAAGGACTTCGCACGACGGAGGATGCCCAGTCGGCGACTGGCTTTGGAGGCCAGCTTGGAAATGTGGTTTTCCCAAGAAAGATCATGGCAGATAGTGAGACCCAAAATCTTGAGCGACAGAACTTCTTGGAGAGGATTGTTGAGAAAGTAGATGGGAGGGTTGTCCAGTCGATCTTTTCGGAGAGACATAGTAAGAGTGTGAGATTTGTCAGGATTGAAAGACATGTTCCACTTGTTTGACCAGTCTGTGATTTTGTCCAGGTCTTCAGAGAGTGAGGAGGCAGCAGACTGCCGATCTGAGGGAAGAGGAATGGAGCGGCAGAGAGTGGAGTCATCAGCAAAGAGATAGAGAGGATTTTCGAGAGAGTCAGAGAGATCATTGATGAAGACCAGAAAAAGCACGGGGCCCAGAACACTGCCTTGGGGAACTCCAGCCTGAACAGGAAGAGGAGATGAGAGAAACCCATTCAGGGCCACACGTTGACGACGACTAGAGAGGAAGTCCGCCAGCCATGCGTGGAGATTTCCATGGATACCAAAGGAGGAGAGTTTGGTGAGCAGAGCGGGGTGCCAGACCGTGTCGAAGGCACGTGATATGTCGAGGGAGACAGCTCTAATTTCCTGTTTGGCATTGAGGACCTCCATCCATTGTTGAGACAGCAGAAGCAGCATGTCCAGAGTAGAGTGACCTGGTCTGAAACCAAATTGATGATCAGAGATCAAGCCATTGGAGAAGAGGAAATATTTCATATCAGAAGCAATGATGGATTCCATGACTTTGCTGATAATTGGGAGAAGGCTGATTGGTCTGTAGTTGCTAGGATCTGTTTTTGCACCTTTTTTGTGCAAAGCGGTGATGTTGGCTGATTTCCAAGCAGATGGCAGTTGACCTTGAGCAAAAGAGAGGGTGAAGAGAACAGAGAGAGGGTGAGATAGAGCAGCAGAGCAGGATTTTAGGACCCGTGGGCTGATGCCGTCGGGTCCAGTTGCAGAATCAGAGTCGAGGGTTGACAGAAACTTTTCCACCTTGTCAGGAGGAAAGGACACGGAGTCCAGGAGCAGCAGGGTACGACTGGGTATGGTGGGTACAGAGAGGGATGGGTTTGGGACACAAGATTTAGAGGCAAACACAGAGTTGAGGCATTCAGCTTTTTCACGTGCGGAGTCAGCTGTGTAGCCGTTTGAGGTAAGGGAGGGGATGGAGGGGGAACAAACACCAGAAACGGATTTGACCAGACGCCACCAGGATTTGGAAGAGGGAGACAGATAAGAGAGTTCGGTCTTGAGAACGGAGAGATATTGTTTCCTGGCTCTCCTGAGGGTGGACACACACTTGTTTCGGGCTTTGTGAAAGGAAATGAGATTTCCTTCCGTTGGATTTGCTTTCCAGGAGACGAAGGCAAGTTGTTTCTGGGCAACAGCCTCACCACAAGATTCCGTGTACCATGGACGGGAGGAAGGGTATGACAACTGAAGACGAGATGGGATAAATCTGTGCATGAGAGAGAGCAATTTACTTTGGAAGAATTCCCAGGATGAGTTGATGTCAGAGGTGGTAGAGATGGGAGACCAGTCCAGATGATTGATGGCTGCTTGAAGACCGTGCCAGTTGGCCTGAGTGAAATGCCAGACTCGTCGACGCTGAGCAGGCTCCCTGAGGATGGTCAGAGAGATGTCCACTTTAACAAGGACATGATCAGATGTTCCGATCGGAGCAGAAGAAGAGCAGCAGACATTTTCAGGGAAGTTAGTCATAACCAAGTCCAGAAGAGAAGATGTTCCGTTGACTGAGATCCGGGTCGGGAAATTGACAGATTGTGTCAGTCCCAGTGAGTCGCAGAAGTCCTTTGCTGAGGAGCCATGGCTGGTGAGAGAGGTACCCACACCCAGCCAACTGGCATGATGACAGTTGAAATCACCACATATGAGGAAGAGAGAGTTGGGATGAGTACATAGAAGTTGGTCCATATCATCAGACAGCGAGATGTAGATGGAGTCATCACTGTTTGGTGGACGGTACAACACACATATGAACAAGAGGTGGGAGCGAAGGGGAAGCCGTAGCCAGAGGTATTCCTGGGGGTGAGGTGGAGAGAGTGCAGTGCAGGGCGAGTGAGGAAGAGAGTTTTTGATAAAGATAGCAACCCCGCCTCCAGGACGAGGCTCAGGTCTATCATACCGGAGGAGGGAGTAGCCCGGGAGAGATACTATGGAATCAGAGACATCATAAAGGAGGAAAGTTTCTGTTAAGCAGATCACGTCTGGTTTGACAGAAGCAACCTGTATGGAGAGATCGGTTAAGTTTGAACGAAGGCCCCGGATGTTTGAGGTCCATACCGTTAATGAAGAGGAAGGGGGAGCATCAGATACAGAACAGGGGGGAGGAGGGGTAGGGTAAGATGTGGAAGAGGTGGAAGAGGTAGGGAGAGCTGTTGAAGGTGTGTCAGAGATTTCAGAATAGCTCGGAGAAAGGGAAGGATGGGGCGGACAAAAGGTTTGATGGTGATTGGGTGAGCCACAATGAGGTGTTATTTGAGGAGGGGGAAGAGCGAGGCAGAAGGTTGGGGGAGATGGAGGTGAGAGTTTGAAGGGGGAAGAAGCGGGGAGGACGCTTTGAGGAGGGGGAGTGAGCGGGGGGAAATTGAGAAGCAATGAGGGTGGGGAGATTTGAAGGGGAGGGGTGAGGGGGGAGTTTGGGAGGGAAGGGACAAGGGGAGGGATTTGAAAGGGATGGGATATGGGGGAGATTTGGAGGGGAGGGGTGAGGCAGGAGTCTAGGAGGGGAGGGGCGAGGGGGCGTCTTGGCGGGGAGGGGTGAGGGGGTAGTTTAGGAGGGAGGGGGCAAGGGGGGAGATTTGAAAGGGATGGGTGATGGGGAAGATTTGGAGGGGAGGGGTGATGGGGAAGATTTGGAGGGGAGGGGTTATGGGGAAGATTTGGAGGGGAGGGGTGAGATTGGATTTTTGAAAGTGTACGATTTATGGGAAACGAACATTTATTGCAAAATGAGTTTCTTGTGACCTTCGAGTTAAAAATACGTTTAAGGACGCTGGATGGAGGATGGAGTGCAGGAGAGTTTAGGGAATGTAGAACAAAGGCACTATAGGAGATGGATATTTTTTTTGGGATGAATTGATTTGGTGAGCAAGTCGAAAGCAGCCTTTTAAAGAAGAAGAAGAAAAAGGTGTTATAAAATATGACGGAATACATAACTTGAGGGGAAAGTGTAAACATTGAAGGTTAAAGAGTGAAAACTATCTGGGGAAATGGGGGAGAAACACGTGGTCGAAGAACGAACGAGCGAATAAGAATGAATAAACGAATGAGAACAGAAAAGGAAATGTTTTTTTTTTTTTTTTTTTTTGAGTTGAGATTTACACAAGGAAGTAGGCTATGGGTGAAAAGACTGGGAATACAGAGAACGAAAGTTATTGGATCACAAACGACGGACCACTGAGAGAAAAACAAAGCCTCAAGGTTGTACAGTGCACACTGTACAAGGCCTTGCTCGCGACACGGCAAATAGACGATCAATTTATGAAAGATAAACACCGAGAAACAACCAAAGTTGCACACAATAACTTCATACACCGAAAGATAAATACAGTTTCGACAAAATACAATTGTGAACAGACTTAACTTCATTTTATTTATCATTTTATCATTTTTATTTATCATTTATCAGTTTATCATTTTATCTTAACTCAGTTAAAATATCTTAATAAAGAACCAAACTCAAACATCTTTTTTGTTAATGTATTAGATGGTGATGGTAGTGGTAAGCTAATTAAATTATTTCCCACACATAAACAAATATTTGTCGGATCATTGTTTGAGTGGTCTTGAGTGGTTTGAGTGGTTTGAGTACTCGGGATCATTGATATTAAGAGAGTGAGAGGGAGCAAATATTCGTAGAATCATTGTTTGAGTGGTCTAATGAACAACATTGAGAATAAGAGTATGTCAAAAGGCTAAAAGGTTCGTAAAGAACAGGGTGGGAGAAATAGAGGTGTTTAGGGAAATGAGGGTGAGAGAAAAATTAACATGTAAGTCCATGGGAAAATGAGGGTGGTCGAGGAACAACATTATTACCCTACTAACCTCCCCACCTCTTCCTCCTCCTCCGCACTCTTCCCCCTCCTTGACACCATCACAGAAGTAAATTTTATTATCAGGAATTTAGAATGGCGAGGCACGGTTCGATCTTTTCAATGACCCGATGTAACAAAAATAATAGTAATAATAATTGGCAATAATAACAATAAGGACAATGACATGACCCCCTGCCACTCCTGTAGTGAACAGGTGAACTAGTGTAGTTAACAAGGACTTTGTACCCAGGAAATAAGATATTACATATGCAACTAGAACAGCACTCAGTGGAGTACATACTTTGGCCAGACTGAACATTTTACATTTTGTATCCCAATGATAGGTCCTTTAGAACCCAAAGTCACATTAAGACCCCTAAAACCCTTCACAGCCTTTAGTACCCGAAGACCTTTTGAGACCACTAATACTCTTTAAACCCTTTTATGACCCTAAGACCCTTAAACCCATTAAGACCCCTAAGACTTTTAAGACCCCAAAGGCCCTTAAGACCCCTATGACCCCAAAGACACTTAAGACCTTTATGACACTTAAGATCTTTATGACACATACGACCCTCATACTCTCTGGACCCTTTAGAACCCCAAGACCCTTATCTTTTGAAAGACCTTCATATATTATCTGCATCCGGATCTCAACCAAAATTTAATCGGCTTGTTCTTGTCACCTACAGGACTCATCCACCAATTTTGCTGAATCTGTCCATAACGTTTTGAGATATCGTGCTATATAGGCTATCAGCTAGGGGGGTCAACCGGTACCAAATTGAGGGAGTAAGGCTAATAATGATTTTTGACAAGGTTTTTACCTCTAGAATAAGAAAATATGTGATAGCAAATTCAACGATGTAGCTAAATGTGTGTTATCACCCATTTTCAAAATGGCCGCCACTTTACATACAAAATTTAACGTTGTTGTTGTTTTGTTTGCTTTTTTTTCTGTAGGAACGGTGGTCGGAGCAACGAGCAATGGAGTAGATAGAAAGTAGATGCTATACGATTAGAATAGAAATAATAGTACACACAAAGTGATGAGGTCTACTAATTTTCCAAAATGAACAGCACCACAGAAAGCAAAGAATGCGTTATACACATGACAAGATCGGATGACGATGATCATCTGGTGAGCCCACAAAACTACACATCTTGGTTGACATTACTGGAAGCGGCTAAGGTTAGGAACCATGAACATATCATCAATATTGCCAAGGGGCTTGAGGGCAATGAAGTGCCAGAAATATTCTACCACCGAAAATGTAGGAGCCTGTTCACCATGAAACGAGATTTAAACATGCTAAAGAGGAAAGCCAATGAAGACACTGAATCTGAAGCAGGAGGTAGCAGCGCTCCCAAAAGGCCATGTAGGAGATCATCAGTAGAGAAAAGAGTGTATGATACGGAGTGCATCTTCTGCCGCAGAGACAAGTATGTGAAGGGGTCTCATACACGTGAAAAACTTTCACAAGTTGTTCAACTCAGAGCAGATGAAAGATTGAGAGAATGTGCAATAAAGAAAAATGACAAGGATATGATAGCGCTTACCAGTAGAGATATTGTGGCAGCAGAAACGTGTTACCATTTCTCATGCTACAGGAATTACAACAGAGAATGTATACAGCCTGAGGTTGAAGGTGCAGATGGACCCGATGACACAGATGATTTTGCACAGTATCAGAGGATCGAGAAAGAAGCATATGCAAAACTTCTCACCTATATCAGAACAGACGTAATCCCAAACAAGGCCATCATACCAGTCATGTCACTCACTGCTAAATTAGAAGAATACATGCTGTCTGATGGGATTGATTGTCTAACGCAGTCCACAAAGAAACATGTTCATAGAACGCTTGAATATGAGCTGGGGAGTTCGGTGAAGATATTTCCAGATGACAAGGGAAAGTTGGTGATGGTACCAGACAATGTATCATTGGAAGATGCTGTCTTGCAAAATCAATGTCTGCAAAGGGAACTCAAAATATGGAAAAACAAAGTGAAAGACTCCAACAAGATCATAGATCAAACATCAGCGACAATTCGTACAAAAATCAAAGACGACATGAAACCCACACCCTGGCCATACCATCCATCAGATGCTGAGGATGTAACACCTATTCCATATGAGCTGGAGCGGTTTCTCATTGGGCATTTAATAGAAAAACATGCATTTTGGCGGCCATTTTGAAAATGAGGTGATAACACCCATTTAGCTACATGGTTGAATTTGCTATCACATATTTTCATATTCTAGGGGTAAAGACCTATCCAAAAATCAATATTAGGCTTACTCCCTCAATTTGGTACCAATGGACCCTATTTTGGGGGTCTGGCTGATGGCCTAATACTTACTGTACATCATTTGGGCCCTACTTCTCAGAGGTGAAAAATTACTTTAAAATTCTAGTTCCGGATCCGTATCCACATCTTCACTAAAATTGAATCATCTAGCGTGGATCGGCTCGCGACGCACCGCTGCAGTAACGGGCTAGTTTTACCTGAGGATAATGACCTCACTGAATCTGAGTTGTCGTGTTGTCATGATTTACACCAATCATAATACAAACATTTATTTTGTACAAATTAACTTGTAATATTGGTGATATTATTTATTTGTAATCCAAAATGGTCCAAGTCGTCGAAAGTTCTAAATGGTCAAGGGTCCAAGCTGGTCTAATGGGTCTAAAGGGTCTTTGTTTTGTTTTTAGGGGTCTTTTGTTTTTTTTGCGTCTTTGTGGTCTCTAATGGTCTTCGGGGTCTTTAAGTGTCTTTTGAGTCCTCTGGGTCTTTTGGGTCATCAGGATATTTTGGGTCTTTTGGTTGTCGTGGCCTGTTTGGGATTTCGTGATATTTTGGGTCTTCACGGTATTTTGGGTCTTCAGGGTATTTTGGTTCATCTGGGTCTTTAAGGTATTTGGGGGTATTTTAGGCCTTTGGGGTCTATAAGGGTCATTTGGGTCTTTGCGGTCTTTTGGGTGTTCAGGGGCTTTTGGGTATGTTGGGTCTTCAGGGTATTTTTGGGTCTTTTGGGTATTCGGGGTATTGTGGATCTTTTGGGTCTTCAGGGATTTTGGGTCCTCTGGGTCTTTAGGAGTCTTGGTGGTCTTGGTGGTCTTGGTAGGACTTAAAGTGTCTTTGAAAGTATAAGGGATCTTAGCAGTCAAAGGGTCGAAAGGTATATTTCAACAGGACGTAATGAACAGACAGGATGCAACCGACGTTCAAATAATCCATAATTAATAGATTACACAGTCACATGGCTTCACCGCCACACAGGTTCACGGGGCTTTACGGACCGTGTTTTTCGGTTTTATATATATTTGAAGAAGAAGCAGACGTTTTGGTAAAAAATACACAAACATACAAAACCATATTACATGTTTGCTCCATTATAATAAGATTTGTCCTTGTCACACACCCAACCTGTCCACCACTTTTCATCCAAATCCTTCCATAACGTTTTCAGATATCCTGCTCACAGACAGACAGACAGACAGACAGACAAACAGGGGTGAAAATATAACTAACCCACGTCCATCTTCGGTGGCAGTGGGTAATAACTACTTTCAGCTTTTAATTGTCGTCTGTGAAAGACAGAACCACAGACTACAAATAAGCAGTGTATTAACGTATCCACTGCTTCCCACAATATGTCTTTCTTTCTTTCTTTTATTTCATGTTTTTAGTAACAACTGTCCAACCATTGGGAAGGGAATCGATCCAAGGTGGCATTTTTGACTCATCAGCCTTCATTATGACAATGCCTTTTTTAATAAACAAGAATAAAACCTGCAACAAAATACGATAACGGGCCATTTGGGAAACGCGCATTTAAAGCGCTCACAAAAGATGAACGGTACGATTGGGAAACGAGCATTTAAAGCGCTCATGAAAGATGAACGGTACGATTGGGAAACGAGCATTTAAAGCGCTCATGAAAGATGAACGGTACGATTGGGAAACGAGCATTTAAAGCGATGAAAGATGAACGGTACGATTGGGAAACGCGCATTTAAAGCGCTCATGAAAGATGAACGGTACGATTGGGAAACACGCATTTAAAGCGCTCATGAAAGATGAACGGTACGATTGGGAAACGCGCATTGAAAGCGCTCACGAAAGATGAACGGTACGATTGGGAAATGCGCATTTAAAGCGCTCATGAAAGATGAACGGTACAATTGGGATACGCGCATTTAAAGCGCTCACAAAAGATGAACGGTACGATTGGGAAACGCGCATTCAAAGCCCTCAAGAAAGATGAACGGTACGATTGGGAAACGCGCATTTAAAACGCTCACAAAAGATGAATGATACGATTGGGAAACTAGCATTTAAAGCGCTCATGAAATATGAACGGTACGATTGGGAAACGAGCATTTAAAGTGCTGAAAGATGAACGGTACGATTGGGAAACGAGCATTTAAAGCGCTCATTAAAGATGGACGGTACGATTGGGAAACGCGCATTTAAAGCGCTGAAAGATGAACGGTTCGATTGGGAAAAGAGCATTTAAAGCGCTCACAAAAGATGAACGGTACGATTGGGAAATGCGCATTTAAAGCGCTCATGAAAGATGAATGGTACGATTGGGAAATGCGCATTTAAAGCGCTCATGAAAGATGAACGGTACAATTGGGAAACGCGCATTTAAAGCGCTCACAAAAGATGAAAGGTACGATTGGGAAACGCGCATTTAAAGCGCTCATGAAAGATGAACGGTACGATTGGGAAACGCGCATTTAAAGCGCTCATGAAAGATAAATGGTACAATTGGGAAACGCACATTTAAAGCGCTCATGAAATATGAACAGTACGATTGGGAAACGAGCATTTAAAGCGCTCACAAAAGATGAACGGTACGATTGGGAAATGCGCATTTAAAGCGCTCATGAAAGATGAATGGTACGATTGGGAAAAACGCACATTTAAAGCGCTGAAAGATGAACGGTACGATTGGGAAACGAGCATTTAAAGCGCGCAAGAAAGATAAATGTTACAATTGGGAAACGCACATTTAAAGCGCTCATGAAATATGAACAGTACGATTGGGAAACGCACATTTAAAGCGCTCATGAAAGATGGACAGTACGATTGGGAAAAGCGCATTTAGAGCGCTCATGAAAGATGAACGGTACAATTGCGAAACGCGCATTTAAAGCGCTCACAAAAGATGAACGGTACGATTGGGAAACGCGCATTTAAAGCGCTCACGAAAGATGAACGGTACGATTGGGAAAAGCGCATTTAAAGCGCTCATGAAAGATGAACGGTACAATTGGGATACGTGCATTTAAAGCGCTCACAAAAGATGAACGGGACGATTGGGAAACGCGCATTTAAAGCGCTCACAAAAGATGAACGGTACGATTGGGAAACGCACATTTCAAGCACTCATGAAAGATGAACGGTACGATTGGGAAACGCGCATTTAAAACGCTCACAAAAGATGAACGGTACGATCGGGAAACGCGCATTTAAAGCGCTCACAAAAGATGAACGGTACGATTGGGAAAAGAGCATTTAAAGCGCTCACAAAAGATGAACGGTACGATTGGGAAATGCGCATTTAAAGCGCTCATGAAAGATGAACGGTACGATTGGGAAACGCGCATTTAAAACGCTCACAAAAGATGAACGGTACGATTGGGAAACGCGCATTTAAAGTGCTCATGAAAGATGAATGGTACAATTGGGAAACGCGCATTTAAAGCGATCACAAAAGATGAACGGTACGATTGGGAAACGCGTATTTAAAGCGCTCATGAAAGATGAATGGTACGATTGGGAAACGAGCATTTAAAGCGCTGACAAAAGATGAACGGTACGATTGGGAAATGCGCATTTAAAGCGCTCATGAAAGATGAATGGTACGATTGGGAAACGCGCATTTAAAGCGCTCATGAAATATGAACGGTACGATTGGGAAACGAGCATTTAAAGCGCGCATGAAAGATGAACGGTACGATTGGGAAACGAGCATTTAAAGCGCTCATGAAAGATGGACGGTATGATTGGGAAACGTGCATTTAAAGCGCTCATGAAAGACGGACAGTACAATTGGGAAACGTGCATTTAAAGCGCTCATGAAAGATGAACGGTACAATTGGGATACACGCATTTAAAGCGCTCACAAAAGATGAATGGTACGATTGGGAAACGCGCATTTAAAGCGCTCACAAAAGATGAACGGTAGGATTGGGAAACGCACATTTCGAGCACTCATGAAAGATGAACGGTACGATTGGGAAACACGCATTTAAAACGCTCACAAAAGATGAATGGTACGATTGGGAAACGCGCATTTAAAGCGCTCATGAAAGATGAACGGTACAATTGGGATACACGCATTTAAAGCGCTCACAAAAGATGAATGGTACGATTGGGAAACGCGCATTTAAAGCGCTCACAAAAGATGAACGGTACGATTGGGAAACGCACATTTCGAGCACTCATGAAAGATGAACGGTACGATTGGGAAACACGCATTTAAAACGCTCACAAAAGATGAACGGTACGATTGGGAAACGCGCATTTAAAGCGCTCATGAAAGATGAACGGTACGATTGGGAAGCGCGCATTTAAAGCGCTCATGAAAGATGAACGGTACAATTGGGAAACGTGCATTTAAAGTGCTCACAAAAGATGAACGGTACGATCGGGAAACGCGCATTTGAAGCGCTCATGAAAGATGAACGGTACGATTGGGAAACGCGCATTTAGAGCACTCATGAACGATGAACGGTACGATTGCGAAACGCGCATTTAAAGCGCTCACAAAAGATGAACGGTACGATTGGGAAACGCGCATTTAAAGCGCTCACGAAAGATGAACGGTACGATTGGAAAACGAGCATTTAAAGCGCTCATGAAAGATGAATGGTACAATTGGGATACACGCATTTAAAGCGCTCACAAAAGATGAATGGTACGATTGGGAGACGCGCATTTAAAGCGCTCACAAAAGATTAACGGTACGATTGGGAAACGCACATTTCGAGCACTCAAGAAAGATGAACGGTACGATTGGGAAACACGCATTTAAAACGCTCACAAAAGATGAACAGTACGATTGGGAAACGCGCATTTAAAGCGCTCACAAACGATGAACGGTACGATTGGGAAACGAGCATTTAAAGCGCTCACAAAAGATGAACGGTACGATTGGGAAATGCGCATTTAAAGCGCTCATGAAAGACGAACGGTACGATTGGGAAACGCGCATTTAAAACGCTCACAAAAGATGAACGGTCCGATTGGGAAACGCGCAGTTAAAGTGCTCATGAAAGATGAATGGTACAATTGGGAAACGCGCATTTAAAGCGATCACAAAAGATGAACGGTACGATTGGGAAACGCGTATTTAAAGCGCTCATGAAAGATTAATGGTACGATTGGGAAACGAGCATTTAAAGCGCTCACAAAAGATGAACGGTACGATTGGGAAACGCGCATTTAAAGTGCTCATGAAAGATGAACGGTACGATTGGGAAATGCGCATTTAAAGCGCTCACAAAAGATGAACGGTACGATTGGGAAACGCGCATTTAAAGTGCTCATGAAAGATGAATGGTACAATTGGGAAACGCGCATTTAAAGCGATCACAAAAGATGAACGGTACGATTGGGAAACGCGTATTTAAAGCGCTCATGAAAGATGAATGGTACGATTGGGAAACGAGCATTTAAAACGCTCACAAAAGATGAACGGTACGATTGGGAAACGCGCATTTAAAGCGCTCACAAACGATGAACGGTACGATTGGGAAACGAGCATTTAAAGCGCTCACAAAAGATGAACGGTACGATTGGGAAATGCGCATTTAAAGCGCTCATGAAAGACGAACGGTACGATTGGGAAACGCGCATTTAAAGCGCTCACAAACGATGAACGGTACGATTGGGAAACGAGCATTTAAAGCGCTCACAAAAGATGAACGGTACGATTGGGAAATGCGCATTTAAAGCGCTCATGAAAGACGAACGGTACGATTGGGAAACGCGCATATAAAACGCTCACAAAAGATGAACGGTACGATTGGGAAACGCGCATTTAAAGTGCTCATGAAAGATGAATGGTACAATTGGGAAACGCGCATTTAAAGCGATCACAAAAGATGAACGGTACGATTGGGAAACGCGTATTTAAAGCGCTCATGAAAGATGAATGGTACGATTGGGAAACGAGCATTTAAAGCGCTCACAAAAGATGAACGGTACGATTGGGAAATGCGCATTTAAAGCGCTCACAAAAGATGAACGGTACGATTGGGAAAAGAGCATTTAAAGCGCTCACAAAAGATGAACGGTACGATTGGGAAATGCGCATTTAAAGCACTCATGAAAGATGAATGGTACGATTGGGAAACGCGCATTTAAAGCGCTCATGAAAGATGAACGGTACAATTGGGAAACGCGCATTTAAAGCGCTCACAAAAGATGAAAGGTACGATTGGGAAACGCGCATTTAAAGCGCTCATGAAAGATGAACGGTACGATTGGGAAACGCGCATTTAAAGCACTCATGAAAGATAAATGGTACAATTGGGAAACGCACATTTAAAGCGCTCACAAAAGATGAACGGTACGATTGGGAAACGCGCATTTAAAGCGCTCATGAAAGATGAACGGTACGATTGGGAAGCGTGCATTTAAAGCGCTCATGAAAGATGAACGGTACAATTGGGAAACGCGCATTTAAAGTGCTCACAAAAGATGAACGGTACGATCGGGAAACGCGCATTTGAAGCGCTCATGAAAGATGTTTGTACGATGAACGGTACGATTGGGAAACGAGCATTTAAAGTGCTCACAAAAGATGAACGGTAAGAGTGGGAAATGCGCATTTAAAGCGCTCACAAAAGATGAACGGTACGATTGGGAAACACACATTTAAAGCGCTCACAAAAAATGAATGGGACGATTGGGAAACGCGCAGTTAAAGCGCTCACAAAAGATAAACGGTACGATTGGGAAACGTGCATTTAAAGCGCTCATGAAAGATAAATGGTACGATTGGGAAACGTGCATTTAAAGCGCTCATGAAAGATAAACGGTACAATTGGGAAACGCGCATTTAAAGTGCTCACAAAAGAGGAACGGTACGATTGGGAAACGCGCATTTAAAGCGCTCATGAAAGATGAACGGTAAAATTGGGAAACGCGCATTTAAAGCGCTCACAAAAGATGAACGGTACGATTGGGAAATGCATATTTAAAGCGCTCACAAAAAATGAACGGTATGATTGGGAAAACGCACATTTAAAGCGCTCACAAAAATGAACGGTACGATTGGGAAACGCGCATTTAAAGCGCTCACAAAAGATGAACGGTACGATTGGGAAACGCGCATTTAAAGCGCTCACAAAAAATGAACGGTACGATTGGGAAACGCACGTTTAAAGCACTCATGAAAGATGAACGGTACGATTGGGAAATGCGCATTTAAAACGATCATAAAAAATGAACGGTACAATTGGGAGACGTGCATTTAAAGCGCTCACAAAAGATGAACGGTACGATTGGGAAACGCGCATTTAAAGCGCTCACAAAAAATGAACGGTACGATTGGGAAACGCGCATTTAAAGCACTCATGAAAGATGAACGGTACGATTGGGAAACGCGCATTTAAAACGATCATAAAAAATGAACGGTACAATTGGGAGACGTGCATTTAAAGCGCTCACAAAAGATGAACGGTACGATTGGGAAACGCGCATTTAAAGCGCTCACAAAAGATGAATGGTACGATTGGGAAACGCGTATTTAAAGCGCTCATGAAAGATGAATGGTACGATTGGGAAACGAGCATTTAAAACGCTCACAAAAGATGAACGGTACGATTGGGAAACGCGCATTTAAAGCGCTCACAAACGATGAACGGTACGATTGGGAAACGAGCATTTAAAGCGCTCACAAAAGATGAACGGTACGATTGGGAAATGCGCATTTAAAGCGCTCATGAAAGACGAACGGTACGATTGGGAAACGCGCATTTAAAGCGCTCACAAACGATGAACGGTACGATTGGGAAACGAGCATTTAAAGCGCTCACAAAAGATGAACGGTACGATTGGGAAATGCGCATTTAAAGCGCTCATGAAAGACGAACGGTACGATTGGGAAACGCGCATATAAAACGCTCACAAAAGATGAACGGTACGATTGGGAAACGCGCATTTAAAGTGCTCATGAAAGATGAATGGTACAATTGGGAAATGCGCATTTAAAGCGATCACAAAAGATGAACGGTACGATTGGGAAACGCGTATTTAAAGCGCTCATGAAAGATGAATGGTACGATTGGGAAACGGGCATTTAAAGCGCTCACAAAAGATGAACGGTACGATTGGGAAATGCGCATTTAAAGCGCTCACAAAAGATGAACGGTACGATTGGGAAAAGAGCATTTAAAGCGCTCACAAAAGATGAACGGTACGATTGGGAAATGCGCATTTAAAGCGCTCATGAAAGATGAATGGTACGATTGGGAAACGCGCATTTAAAGCGCTCATGAAAGATGAACGGTACAATTGGGAAACGCGCATTTAAAGCGCTCACAAAAGATGAAAGGTACGATTGGGAAACGCGCATTTAAAGCGCTCATGAAAGATGAACGGTACGATTGGGAAACGCGCATTTAAAGCACTCATGAAAGATAAATGGTACAATTGGGAAACGCACATTTAAAGCGCTCACAAAAGATGAATGGTACGATTGGGAAACGCACATTTAAAGCGCTCATGAAAGATGAACGGTACGATTGGGAAGCGTGCATTTAAAGCGCTCATGAAAGATGAACGGTACAATTGGGAAACGCGCATTTAAAGTGCTCACAAAAGATGAACGGTACGATCGGGAAACGTGCATTTGAAGCGCTCATGAAAGATGTTTGTACGATGAACGGTACGATTGGGAAACGAGCATTTAAAGTGCTCACAAAAGATGAACGGTAAGAGTGGGAAATGCGCATTTAAAGCGCTCACAAAAGATGAACGGTACGATTGGGAAACACACATTTAAAGCGCTCACAAAAAATGAATGGGACGATTGGGAAACGCGCAGTTAAAGCGCTCACAAAAGATAAACGGTACGATTGGGAAACGTGCATTTAAAGCGCTCATGAAAGATAAATGGTACGATTGGGAAACGTGCATTTAAAGCGCTCATGAAAGATAAACGGTACAATTGGGAAACGCGCATTTAAAGTGCTCACAAAAGAGGAACGGTACGATTGGGAAACGCGCATTTAAAGCGCTCATGAAAGATGAACGGTAAAATTGGGAAACGCGCATTTAAAGCGCTCACAAAAGATGAACGGTACGATTGGGAAATGCATATTTAAAGCGCTCACAAAAAATGAACGGTATGATTGGGAAAACGCACATTTAAAGCGCTCACAAAAATGAACGGTACGATTGGGAAACGCGCATTTAAAGCGTTCACAAAAGATGAACGGTACGATTGGGAAACGCGCATTTAAAGCGCTCACAAAAAATGAACGGTACGATTGGGAAACGCACGTTTAAAGCACTCATGAAAGATGAACGGTACGATTGGGAAATGCGCATTTAAAACGATCATAAAAAATGAACGGTACAATTGGGAGACGTGCATTTAAAGCGCTCACAAAAGATGAACGGTACGATTGGGAAACGCGCATTTAAAGCGCTCACAAAAAATGAACGGTACGATTGGGAAACGCGCATTTAAAGCACTCATGAAAGATGAACGGTACGATTGGGAAACGCGCATTTAAAACGATCATAAAAAATGAACGGTACAATTGGGAGACGTGCATTTAAAGCGCTCACAAAAGATGAACGGTACGATTGGGAAACGCGCATTTAAAGCGCTCACAAAAGATGAACGGTACGATTGGGAAACGCGTATTTAAAGCGCTCATGAAAGATGAATGGTACGATTGGGAAACGAGCATTTAAAACGCTCACAAAAGATGAACGGTACGATTGGGAAACGCGCATTTAAAGCGCTCACAAACGATGAACGGTACGATTGGGAAACGAGCATTTAAAGCGCTCACAAAAGATGAACGGTACGATTGGGAAATGCGCATTTAAAGCGCTCATGAAAGACGAACGGTACGATTGGGAAACGCGCATATAAAACGCTCACAAAAGATGAACGGTACGATTGGGAAACGCGCATTTAAAGTGCTCATGAAAGATGAATGGTACAATTGGGAAACGCGCATTTAAAGCGATCACAAAAGATGAACGGTACGATTGGGAAACGCGTATTTAAAGCGCTCATGAAAGATGAATAGTACGATTGGGAAACGAGCATTTAAAGCGCTCACAAAAGATGAACGGTACGATTGGGAAATGCGCATTTAAAGCGCTCACAAAAGATGAACGGTACGATTGGGAAAAGAGCATTTAAAGCGCTCACAAAAGATGAACGGTACGATTGGGAAATGCGCATTTAAAGCGCTCATGAAAGATGAATGGTACGATTGGGAAACGCGCATTTAAAGCGCTCATGAAAGATGAACGGTACAATTGGGAAACGCGCATTTAAAGCGCTCACAAAAGATGAAAGGTACGATTGGGAAATGCGCATTTAAAGCGCTCATGAAAGATGAATGGTACGATTGGGAAGCGTGCATTTAAAGCGCTCATGAAAGATGAACGGTACAATTGGGTAACGCGCATTTAAAGTGCTCACAAAAGATGAACGGTACGATCGGGAAACGCGCATTTGAAGCGCTCATGAAAGATGTTTGTACGATGAACGGTACGATTGGGAAACGAGCATTTAAAGTGCTCACAAAAGATGAACGGTAAGAGTGGGAAATGCGCATTTAAAGCGCTCACATAAGATGAACGGTACGATTGGGAAACACACATTTAAAGCGCTCACAAAAAATGAATGGGACGATTGGGAAACGCGCAGTTAAAGCGCTCACAAAAGATAAACGGTACGATTGGGAAACGTGCATTTAAAGCGCTCATGAAAGATAAATGGTACGATTGGGAAACGTGCATTTAAAGCGCTCATGAAAGATAAACGGTACAATTGGGAAACGCGCATTTAAAGTGCTCACAAAAGAGGAACGGTACGATTGGGAAACGCGCATTTAAAGCGCTCATGAAAGATGAACGGTAAAATTGGGAAACGCGCATTTAAAGCGCTCACAAAAGATGAACGGTACGATTGGGAAATGCATATTTAAAGCGCTCACAAAAAATGAACGGTATGATTGGGAAAACGCACATTTAAAGCGCTCACAAAAATGAACGGTACGATTGGGAAACGCGCATTTAAAGCGCTCACAAAAGATGAACGGTACGATTGGGAAACGCGCATTTAAAGCGCTCACAAAAAATGAACGGTACGATTGGGAAACGCACGTTTAAAGCACTCATGAAAGATGAACGGTACGATTGGGAAATGCGCATTTAAAACGATCATAAAAAATGAACGGTACAATTGGGAGACGTGCATTTAAAGCGCTCACAAAAGATGAACGGTACGATTGGGAAACGCGCATTTAAAGCACTCAGGAAAGATGAACGGTACGATTGGGAAACGCGCATTTAAAACGATCATAAAAAATGAACGGTACAATTGGGAGACGTGCATTTAAAGCGCTCACAAAAGATGAACGGTACAATTGGGAAACGCGCATTTAAAGCGCTCACAAAAGATGAATGGTACGATTGGGAAACGCGCATTTAAAGCGCTCACAAAAAATGAACGGTACGATTGGGAAACGCGCGTTTAAAGCACTCATGAAAGATGAACGGTACGATTGGGAAACGCGCATTTAAAACGATCATAAAAAATGAACGGTACAATTGGGAGACGTGCATTTAAAGCGCTCACAAAAGATGAACAGTACGATTGGGAAACGCGCATTTAAAGCGCTCACAAAAGATGAATGGTACGAATGGGAAACACGCATTTAAAGCGCTCTCAAAAAATGAACGGTACGATTGGGAAACGCGCATTTAAAGCACTCACAAAAAATGAACGGTACGATTGGGAAACGCGCATTTAAAGCACTCATGAAAGATGAACGGTACGATCGGGAAACGAGAATTTAAAGCGCTCACAAAAAAGGAACGGTACGATTGGGAAACACGCATTTAAAGCGCTCATGAAAGATGCATGGTACGATTGGGAAACGTGCATTTAAAGTGCTCATGAAAGATGAACAGTGCGATTGGGAAACGCGCATTTAAAGCACGCATGAAAGATGAACGGTATGACTGGGAAACGTGCATTTAAAGCGCTCACAAAAGATGAACGGTACGATTGGGAAACGCGCATTAAAAATGATCACAAAAGATGAACGGTACGATTGCGAAACGTACATTAAAAGTGTTCATGAAAGATGAACGGTACGATTGGGAAACGAGCATTGAAAGCGCTCACAAAAAATGAACGGTACGATTGGGAAACGCGTATTTAAAGCGCTCATGAAAGATGAATAGTACGATTGGGAAACGAGCATTTAAAGCGCTCACAAAAGATGAACGGTACGATTGGGAAATGCGCATTTAAAGCGCTCACAAAAGATGAACGGTACGATTGGGAAAAGAGCATTTAAAGCGCTCACAAAAGATGAACGGTACGATTGGGAAATGCGCATTTAAAGCGCTCATGAAAGATGAATGGTACGATTGGGAAACGCGCATGTAAAGCGCTCATGAAAGATGAACGGTACAATTGGGAAACGCGCATTTAAAGCGCTCACAAAAGATGAAAGGTACGATTGGGAAATGCGCATTTAAAGCGCTCATGAAAGATGAACGGTACGATTGGGAAACGCGCATTTAAAGCACTCATGAAAGATAAATGGTACAATTGGGAAACGCACATTTAAAGCGCTCACAAAAGATGAACGGTACGATTGGGAAACGCGCATTTAAAGCGCTCATGAAAGATGAACGGTACGATTGGGAAGCGTGCATTTAAAGCGCTCATGAAAGATGAACGGTACAATTGGGTAACGCGCATTTAAAGTGCTCACAAAAGATGAACGGTACGATCGGGAAACGCGCATTTGAAGCGCTCATGAAAGATGTTTGTACGATGAACGGTACGATTGGGAAACGAGCATTTAAAGTGCTCACAAAAGATGAACGGTAAGAGTGGGAAATGCGCATTTAAAGCGCTCACAAAAGATGAACGGTACGATTGGGAAACACACATTTAAAGCGCTCACAAAAAATGAATGGGACGATTGGGAAACGCGCAGTTAAAGCGCTCACAAAAGATAAACGGTACGATTGGGAAACGTGCATTTAAAGCGCTCATGAAAGATAAATGGTACGATTGGGAAACGTGCATTTAAAGCGCTCATGAAAGATAAACGGTACAATTGGGAAACGCGCATTTAAAGTGCTCACAAAAGAGGAACGGTACGATTGGGAAACGCGCATTTAAAGCGCTCATGAAAGATGAACGGTAAAATTGGGAAACGCGCATTTAAAGCGCTCACAAAAGATGAACGGTACGATTGGGAAATGCATATTTAAAGCGCTCACAAAAAATGAACGGTATGATTGGGAAAACGCACATTTAAAGCGCTCACAAAAATGAACGGTACGATTGGGAAACGCGCATTTAAAGCGCTCACAAAAGATGAACGGTACGATTGGGAAACGCGCATTTAAAGCGCTCACAAAAAATGAACGGTACGATTGGGAAACGCACGTTTAAAGCACTCATGAAAGAAGAACGGTACGATTGGGAAATGCGCATTTAAAACGATCATAAAAAATGAACGGTACAATTGGGAGACGTGCATTTAAAGCGCTCACAAAAGATGAACGGTACGATTGGGAAACGCGCATTTAAAGCACTCAGGAAAGATGAACGGTACGATTGGGAAACGCGCATTTAAAACGATCATAAAAAATGAACGGTACAATTGGGAGACGTGCATTTAAAGCGCTCACAAAAGATGAACGGTACGATTGGGAAACGCGCATTTAAAGCGCTCACAAAAGATGAATGGTACGATTGGGAAACGCGCATTTAAAGCGCTCACAAAAAATGAACGGTACGATTGGGAAACGCGCGTTTAAAGCACTCATGAAAGATGAACGGTACGATTGGGAAACGCGCATTTAAAACGATCATAAAAAATGAACGGTACAATTGGGAGACGTGCATTTAAAGCGCTCACAAAAGATGAACAGTACGATTGGGAAACGCGCATTTAAAGCGCTCACAAAAGATGAATGGTACGAATGGGAAACACGCATTTAAAGCGCTCTCAAAAAATGAACGGTACGATTGGGAAACGCGCATTTAAAGCACTCACAAAAAATGAACGGTACGATTGGGAAACGCGCATTTAAAGCACTCATGAAAGATGAACGGTACGATCGGGAAACGAGAATTTAAAGCGCTCACAAAAAAGGAACGGTACGATTGGGAAACACGCATTTAAAGCGCTCATGAAAGATGCATGGTACGATTGGGAAACGTGCATTTAAAGTGCTCATGAAAGATGAACAGTGCGATTGGGAAACGCGCATTTAAAGCACGCATGAAAGATGAACGGTATGACTGGGAAACGTGCATTTAAAGCGCTCACAAAAGATGAACGGTACGATTGGGAAACGCGCATTAAAAATGATCACAAAAGATGAACGGTACGATTGCGAAACGTACATTAAAAGTGTTCATGAAAGATGAACGGTACGATTGGGAAACGAGCATTGAAAGCGCTCACAAAAAATGAACGGTACGATTGGGAAACATGCATTTAAAGCGCTCATGAAAGATGAACGGTACGATTGGGAAACGTGCATTTAAAGCACTCATGAAAGATGAACAGTGCGATTGGGAAACGCGCATTTAAAGCACTCATGAAAGATGAACGGTATGACTGGGAAACGTGCATTTAAAGCGCTCACAAAAGATGAACGGTACGATTGGGAAACGCGCATATAAAACGCTCACAAAAGATGAACGGTACGATTGGGAAACGCGCATTTAAAGTGCTCATGAAAGATGAATGGTACAATTGGGAAACGCGCATTTAAAGCGATCACAAAAGATGAACGGTACGATTGGGAAACGCGTATTTAAAGCGCTCATGAAAGATGAATGGTACGATTGGGAAACGAGCATTTAAAGCGCTCACAAAAGATGAACGGTACGATTGGGAAATGCGCATTTAAAGCGCTCACAAAAGATGAACGGTACGATTGGGAAAAGAGCATTTAAAGCGCTCACAAAAGATGAACGGTACGATTGGGAAATGCGCATTTAAAGCGCTCATGAAAGATGAATGGTACGATTGGGAAACGCGCATTTAAAGCGCTCATGAAAGATGAACGGTACAATTGGGAAACGCGCATTTAAAGCGCTCACAAAAGATGAAAGGTACGATTGGGAAACGCGCATTTAAAGCGCTCATGAAAGATGAACGGTACGATTGGGAAACGCGCATTTAAAGCACTCATGAAAGATAAATGGTACAATTGGGAAACGCACATTTAAAGCGCTCACAAAAGATGAACGGTACGATTGGGAAACGCGCATTTAAAGCGCTCATGAAAGATGAACGGTACGATTGGGAAGCGTGCATTTAAAGCGCTCATGAAAGATGAACGGTACAATTGGGAAACGCGCATTTAAAGTGCTCACAAAAGATGAACGGTACGATCGGGAAACGTGCATTTGAAGCGCTCATGAAAGATGTTTGTACGATGAACGGTACGATTGGGAAACGAGCATTTAAAGTGCTCACAAAAGATGAACGGTAAGAGTGGGAAATGCGCATTTAAAGCGCTCACAAAAGATGAACGGTACGATTGGGAAACACACATTTAAAGCGCTCACAAAAAATGAATGGGACGATTGGGAAACGCGCAGTTAAAGCGCTCACAAAAAATGAACGGGACGATTGGGAAACGCGCATTTAAAGCACTCATGAAAGATGAACGGTACGATTGGGAAACGCGCATTTAAAACGATCATAAAAAATGAACGGTACAATTGGGAGACATGCATTTAAAGCGCTCACAAAAGATGAACGGTACGATTGGGAAACGCGCATTTAAAGCGCTCACAAAAGATGAATGGTACGATTGGGAAACGCGTATTTAAAGCGCTCATGAAAGATGAATGGTACGATTGGGAAACGAGCATTTAAAACGCTCACAAAAGATGAACGGTACGATTGGGAAACGCGCATTTAAAGCGCTCACAAACGATGAACGGTACGATTGGGAAACGAGCATTTAAAGCGCTCACAAAAGATGAACGGTACGATTGGGAAATGCGCATTTAAAGCGCTCATGAAAGACGAACGGTACGATTGGGAAACGCGCATTTAAAGCGCTCACAAACGATGAACGGTACGATTGGGAAACGAGCATTTAAAGCGCTCACAAAAGATGAACGGTACGATTGGGAAATGCGCATTTAAAGCGCTCATGAAAGACGAACGGTACGATTGGGAAACGCGCATATAAAACGCTCACAAAAGATGAACGGTACGATTGGGAAACGCGCATTTAAAGTGCTCATGAAAGATGAATGGTACAATTGGGAAACGCGCATTTAAAGCGATCACAAAAGATGAACGGTACGATTGGGAAACGCGTATTTAAAGCGCTCATGAAAGATGAATGGTACGATTGGGAAACGAGCATTTAAAGCGCTCACAAAAGATGAACGGTACGATTGGGAAATGCGCATTTAAAGCGCTCACAAAAGATGAACGGTACGATTGGGAAAAGAGCATTTAAAGTGCTCACAAAAGATGAACGGTACGATTGGGAAATGCGCATTTAAAGCGCTCATGAAAGATGAATGGTACGATTGGGAAACGCGCATTTAAAGCGCTCATGAAAGATGAACGGTACAATTGGGAAACGCGCATTTAAAGCGCTCACAAAAGATGAAAGGTACGATAGGGAAACGCGCATTTAAAGCGCTCATGAAAGATGAACGGTACGATTGGGAAACGCGCATTTAAAGCACTCATGAAAGATAAATGGTACAATTGGGAAACGCACATTTAAAGCGCTCACAAAAGATGAACGGTACGATTGGGAAACGCGCATTTAAAGCGCTCATGAAAGATGAACGGTACGATTGGGAAGCGTGCATTTAAAGCGCTCATGAAAGATGAACGGTACAATTGGGAAACGCGCATTTAAAGTGCTCACAAAAGATGAACGGTACGATCGGGAAACGTGCATTTGAAGCGCTCATGAAAGATGTTTGTACGATGAACGGTACGATTGGGAAACGAGCATTTAAAGTGCTCACAAAAGATGAACGGTAAGAGTGGGAAATGCGCATTTAAAGCGCTCACAAAAGATGAACGGTACGATTGGGAAACACACATTTAAAGCGCTCACAAAAAATGAATGGGACGATTGGGAAACGCGCAGTTAAAGCGCTCACAAAAGATAAACGGTACGATTGGGAAACGTGCATTTAAAGCGCTCATGAAAGATAAATGGTACGATTGGGAAACGTGCATTTAAAGCGCTCATGAAAGATAAACGGTCCAATTGGGAAACGCGCATTTAAAGTGCTCACAAAAGAGGAACGGTACGATTGGGAAACGCGCATTTAAAGCGCTCATGAAAGATGAACGGTAAAATTGGGAAACGCGCATTTAAAGCGCTCACAAAAGATGAACGGTACGATTGGGAAATGCATATTTAAAGCGCTCACAAAAAATGAACGGTATGATTGGGAAAACGCACATTTAAAGCGCTCACAAAAATGAACGGTACGATTGGGAAACGCGCATTTAAAGCGCTCACAAAAGATGAACGGTACGATTGGGAAACGCGCATTTAAAGCGCTCACAAAAAATGAACGGTACGATTGGGAAACGCACGTTTAAAGCACTCATGAAAGATGAACGGTACGATTGGGAAATGCGCATTTAAAACGATCATAAAAAATGAACGGTACAATTGGGAGACGTGCATTTAAAGCGCTCACAAAAGATGAACGGTACGATTGGGAAACGCGCATTTAAAGCGCTCACAAAAAATGAACGGTACGATTGGGAAACGCGCATTTAAAGCACTCATGAAAGATGAACGGTACGATTGGGAAACGCGCATTTAAAACGATCATAAAAAATGAACGGTACAATTGGGAGACGTGCATTTAAAGCGCTCACAAAAGATGAACGGTACGATTGGGAAACGCGCATTTAAAGCGCTCACAAAAGATGAACGGTACGATTGGGAAACGCGTATTTAAAGCGCTCATGAAAGATGAATGGTACGATTGGGAAACGAGCATTTAAAACGCTCACAAAAATTAACGGTACGATTGGGAAACGCGCATTTAAAGCGCTCACAAACGATGAACGGTACGATTGGGAAACGAGCATTTAAAGCGCTCACAAAAGATGAACGGTACGATTGGGAAATGCGCATTTAAAGCGCTCATGAAAGACGAACGGTACGATTGGGAAACGCGCATATAAAACGCTCACAAAAGATGAACGGTACGATTGGGAAACGCGCATTTAAAGTGCTCATGAAAGATGAATGGTACAATTGGGAAACGCGCATTTAAAGCGATCACAAAAGATGAACGGTACGATTGGGAAACGCGTATTTAAAGCGCTCATGAAAGATGAATAGTACGATTGGGAAACGAGCATTTAAAGCGCTCACAAAAGATGAACGGTACGATTGGGAAATGCGCATTTAAAGCGCTCACAAAAGATGAACGGTACGATTGGGAAAAGAGCATTTAAAGCGCTCACAAAAGATGAACGGTACGATTGGGAAATGCGCATTTAAAGCGCTCATGAAAGATGAATGGTACGATTGGGAAACGCGCATTTAAAGCGCTCATGAAAGATGAATGGTACAATTGGGAAACGCGCATTTAAAGCGCTCACAAAAGATGAAAGGTACGATTGGGAAACGCGCATTTAAAGCGCTCATGAAAGATGAACGGTACGATTGGGAAACGCGCATTTAAAGCACTCATGAAAGATAAATGGTACAATTGGGAAACGCACATTTAAAGCGCTCACAAAAGATGAACGGTACGATTGGGAAACGCGCATTTAAAGCGCTCATGAAAGATGAATGGTACGATTGGGAAGCGTGCATTTAAAGCGCTCATGAAAGATGAACGGTACAATTGGGAAACGCGCATTTAAAGTGCTCACAAAAGATGAACGGTACGATCGGGAAACGCGCATTTGAAGCGCTCATGAAAGATGTTTGTACGATGAACGGTACGATTGGGAAACGAGCATTTAAAGTGCTCACAAAAGATGAACGGTAAGAGTGGGAAATGCGCATTTAAAGCGCTCACAAAAGATGAACGGTACGATTGGGAAACACACATTTAAAGCGCTCACAAAAAATGAATGGGACGATTGGGAAACGCGCAGTTAAAGCGCTCACAAAAGATAAACGGTACGATTGGGAAACGTGCATTTAAAGCGCTCATGAAAGATAAATGGTACGATTGGGAAACGTGCATTTAAAGCGCTCATGAAAGATAAACGGTACAATTGGGAAACGCGCATTTAAAGTGCTCACAAAAGAGGAACGGTACGATTGGGAAACGCGCATTTAAAGCGCTCATGAAAGATGAACGGTAAAATTGGGAAACGCGCATTTAAAGCGCTCACAAAAGATGAACGGTACGATTGGGAAATGCATATTTAAAGCGCTCACAAAAAATGAACGGTATGATTGGGAAAACGCACATTTAAAGCGCTCACAAAAATGAACGGTACGATTGGGAAACGCGCATTTAAAGCGCTCACAAAAGATGAACGGTACGATTGGGAAACGCGCATTTAAAGCGCTCACAAAAAATGAACGGTACGATTGGGAAACGCACGTTTAAAGCACTCATGAAAGATGAACGGTACGATTGGGAAATGCGCATTTAAAACGATCATAAAAAATGAACGGTACAATTGGGAGACGTGCATTTAAAGCGCTCACAAAAGATGAACGGTACGATTGGGAAACGCGCATTTAAAGCGCTCACAAAAAATGAACGGTACGATTGGGAAACGCGCATTTAAAGCACTCAGGAAAGATGAACGGTACGATTGGGAAACGCGCATTTAAAACGATCATAAAAAATGAACGGTACAATTGGGAGACGTGCATTTAAAGCGCTCACAAAAGATGAACGGTACGATTGGGAAACGCGCATTTAAAGCGCTCACAAAAGATGAATGGTACGATTGGGAAACGCGCATTTAAAGCGCTCACAAAAAATGAACGGTACGATTGGGAAACGCGCGTTTAAAGCACTCATGAAAGATGAACGGTACGATTGGGAAACGCGCATTTAAAACGATCATAAAAAATGAACGGTACAATTGGGAGACGTGCATTTAAAGCGCTCACAAAAGATGAACAGTACGATTGGGAAACGCGCATTTAAAGCGCTCACAAAAGATGAATGGTACGAATGGGAAACACGCATTTAAAGCGCTCTCAAAAAATGAACGGTACGATTGGGAAACGCGCATTTAAAGCACTCACAAAAAATGAACGGTACGATTGGGAAACGCGCATTTAAAGCACTCATGAAAGATGAACGGTACGATCGGGAAACGAGAATTTAAAGCGCTCACAAAAAAGGAACGGTACGATTGGGAAACACGCATTTAAAGCGCTCATGAAAGATGCATGGTACGATTGGGAAACGTGCATTTAAAGCGCTCATGAAAGATGAACAGTGCGATTGGGAAACGCGCATTTAAAGCACGCATGAAAGATGAACGGTATGACTGGGAAACGTGCATTTAAAGCGCTCACAAAAGATGAACGGTACGATTGGGAAACGCGCATTAAAAATGATCACAAAAGATGAACGGTACGATTGCGAAACGTACATTAAAAGTGTTCATGAAAGATGAACGGTACGATTGGGAAACGAGCATTGAAAGCGCTCACAAAAAATGAACGGTACGATTGGGAAACATGCATTTAAAGCGCTCATGAAAGATGAACGGTACGATTGGGAAACGTGCATTTAAAGCACTCATGAAAGATGAACAGTGCGATTGGGAAACGCGCATTTAAAGCACTCATGAAAGATGAACGGTATGACTGGGAAACGTGCATTTAAAGCGCTCACAAAAGATGAACGGTACGATTGGGAAACGCGCATATAAAACGCTCACAAAAGATGAACGGTACGATTGGGAAACGCGCATTTAAAGTGCTCATGAAAGATGAATGGTACAATTGGGAAACGCGCATTTAAAGCGATCACAAAAGATGAACGGTACGATTGGGAAACGCGTATTTAAAGCGCTCATGAAAGATGAATGGTACGATTGGGAAACGAGCATTTAAAGCGCTCACAAAAGATGAACGGTACGATTGGGAAATGCGCATTTAAAGCGCTCACAAAAGATGAACGGTACGATTGGGAAAAGAGCATTTAAAGCGCTCACAAAAGATGAACGGTACGATTGGGAAATGCGCATTTAAAGCGCTCATGAAAGATGAATGGTACGATTGGGAAACGCGTATTTAAAGCGCTCATGAAAGATGAACGGTACAATTGGGAAACGCGCATTTAAAGCGCTCACAAAAGATGAAAGGTACGATTGGGAAACGCGCATTTAAAGCGCTCATGAAAGATGAACGGTACAATTGGGAAACGCGCATTTAAAGCACTCATGAAAGATAAATGGTACAATTGGGAAACGCACATTTAAAGCGCTCACAAAAGATGAACGGTACGATTGGGAAACGCGCATTTAAAGCGCTCATGAAAGATGAACGGTACGATCGGGAAACGCGCATTTGAAGCGCTCATGAAAGATGAACGGTACGATTGGGAAACGAGCATTTAAAGTGCTCACAAAAGATGAACGGTAAGAGTGGGAAATGCGCATTTAAAGCGCTCACAAAAGATGAACGGTACGATTGGGAAACACACATTTAAAGCGCTCACAAAAAATGAATGGGACGATTGGGAAACGCACAGTTAAAGCGCTCACAAAAGATAAACGGTACGATTGGGAAACGTGCATTTAAAGCGCTCATGAAAGATAAATGGTACGATTGGGAAACGTGCATTTAAAGCGCTCATGAAAGATAAACGGTACAATTGGGAAACGCGCATTTAAAGTGCTCACAAAAGAGGAACGGTACGATTGGGAAACGCGCATTTAAAGCGCTCATGAAAGATGAACGGTAAAATTGGGAAACGCGCATTTAAAGCGCTCACAAAAGATGAACGGTACGATTGGGAAATGCATATTTAAAGCGCTCACAAAAAATGAACGGTATGATGGGGAAAACGCACATTTAAAGCGCTCACAAAAATGAACGGTACGATTGGGAAACGCGCATTTAAAGCGCTCACAAAAGATGAACGGTACGATTGGGAAACGCGCATTTAAAGCGCTCACAAAAAATGAACGGTACGATTGGGAAACGCACGTTTAAAGCACTCATGAAAGATGAACGGTACGATTGGGAAATGCGCATTTAAAACGATCATAAAAAATGAACGGTACAATTGGGAGACGTGCATTTAAAGCGCTCACAAAAGATGAACGGTACGATTGGGAAACGCGCATTTAAAGCGCTCACAAAAAATGAACGGTACGATTGGGAAACGCGCGTTTAAAGCACTCATGAAAGATGAACGGTACGATTGGGAAACGCGCATTTAAAACGATCATAAAAAATGAACGGTACAATTGGGAGACGTGCATTTAAAGCGCTCACAAAAGATGAACGGTACGATTGGGAAACGCGCATTTAAAGCGCTCACAAAAGATGACTGGTACGATTGGGAAACGCGCATTTAAAGCGCTCACAAAAAATGAACGGTACGATTGGGAAACGCGCGTTTAAAGCACTCATGAAAGATGAACGGTACGATTGGGAAACGCGCATTTAAAACGATCATAAAAAATGAACGGTACAATTGGGAGACGTGCATTTAAAGCGCTCACAAAAGATGAACAGTACGATTGGGAAATGCGCATTTAAAGCGCTCATGAAAGACGAACGGTACGATTGGGAAACGCGCATTTAAAACGCTCACAAAAGATGAACGGTCCGATTGGGAAACGCGCATTTAAAGTGCTCATGAAAGATGAATGGTACAATTGGGAAACGCGCATTTAAAGCGATCACAAAAGATGAACGGTACGATTGGGAAACGCGTATTTAAAGCGCTCATGAAAGATTAATGGTACGATTGGGAAACGAGCATTTAAAGCGCTCACAAAAGATGAACGGTACGATTGGGAAATGCGCATTTAAAGCGCTCACAAAAGATGAACGGTCCGATTGGGAAACGCGCATTTAAAGTGCTCATGAAAGATGAATGGTACAATTGGGAAACGCGCATTTAAAGCGATCACAAAAGATGAACGGTACGATTGGGAAACGCGTATTTAAAGCGCTCATGAAAGATGAATGGTACGATTGGGAAACGAGCATTTAAAACGCTCACAAAAGATGAACGGTACGATTGGGAAACGCGCATTTAAAGCGCTCACAAACGATGAACGGTACGATTGGGAAACGAGCATTTAAAGCGCTCACAAAAGATGAACGGTACGATTGGGAAATGCGCATTTAAAGCGCTCATGAAAGACGAACGGTACGATTGGGAAACGCGCATTTAAAGCGCTCACAAACGATGAACGGTACGATTGGGAAACGAGCATTTAAAGCGCTCGTGAAAGACGAACGGTACGATTGGGAAACGCGCATATAAAACGCTCACAAAAGATGAACGGTACGATTGGGAAACGCGCATTTAAAGTGCTCATGAAAGATGAATGGTACAATTGGGAAACGCGCATTTAAAGCGATCACAAAAGATGAACGGTACGATTGGGAAACGCGGATTTAAAGCGCTCATGAAAGATGAATGGTACGATTGGGAAACGAGCATTTAAAGCGCTCACAAAAGATGAACGGTACGATTGGGAAATGCGCATTTAAAGCGCTCACAAAAGATGAACGGTACGATTGGGAAAAGAGCATTTAAAGCGCTCACAAAAGATGAACGGTACGATTGGGAAATGCGCATTTAAAGCGCTCATGAAAGATGAATGGTACGATTGGGAAACGCGCATTTAAAGCGCTCACAAAAGATGAAAGGTACGATTGGGAAACGCGCATTTAAAGCGCTCATGAAAGATGAACGGTACAATTGGGAAACGCGCATTTAAAGCGCTCACAAAAGATGAAAGGTACGATTGGGAAACGCGCATTTAAAGCGCTCACAAAAGATGAACGGTACGATTGGGAAAAGAGCATTTAAAGCGCTCACAAAAGATGAACGGTACGATTGGGAAATGCGCATTTAAAGCGCTCATGAAAGATGAACGGTACACTTGGGAAACGCGCATTTAAAGCGCTCACAAAAGATGAAAGGTACGATTGGGAAACGCGCATTTAAAGCGCTCATGAAAGATGAACGGTACGATTGGGAAACGCGCATTTAAAGCACTCATGAAAGATAAATGGTACAATTGGGAAACGCACATTTAAAGCGCTCACAAAAGATGAACGGTACGATTGGGAAACGCGCATTTAAAGCGCTCATGAAAGATGAACGGTACGATTGGGAAGCGTGCATTTAAAGCGCTCATGAAAGATGAACGGTACAATTGGGAAACGCGCATTTAAAGTGCTCACAAAAGATGAACGGTACGATCGGGAAACGCGCATTTGAAGCGCTCATGAAAGATGTTTGTACGATGAACGGTACGATTGGGAAACGAGCATTTAAAGTGCTCACAAAAGATGAACGGTAAGAGTGGGAAATGCGCATTTAAAGCGCTCACAAAAGATGAACGGTACGATTGGGAAACACACATTTAAAGCGCTCACAAAAAATGAATGGGACGATTGGGAAACGCGCAGTTAAAGCGCTCACAAAAGATAAACGGTACGATTGGGAAACGTGCATTTAAAGCGCTCATGAAAGATAAATGGTACGATTGGGAAACGTGCATTTAAAGCGCTCATGAAAGATAAACGGTACAATTGGGAAACGCGCATTTAAAGTGCTCACAAAAGAGGAACGGTACGATTGGGAAACGCGCATTTAAAGCGCTCATGAAAGATGAACGGTAAAATTGGGAAACGCGCATTTAAAGCGCTCACAAAAGATGAACGGTACGATTGGGAAATGCATATTTAAAGCGCTCACAAAAAATGAACGGTATGATTGGGAAAACGCACATTTAAAGCGCTCACAAAAATGAACGGTACGATTGGGAAACGCGCATTTAAAGCGCTCACAAAAGATGAACGGTACGATTGGGAAACGCGCATTTAAAGCGCTCACAAAAAATGAACGGTACGATTGGGAAACGCACGTTTAAAGCACTCATGAAAGATGAACGGTACGATTGGGAAATGCGCATTTAAAACGATCATAAAAAATGAACGGTACAATTGGGAGACGTGCATTTAAAGCGCTCACAAAAGATGAACGGTACGATTGGGAAACGCGCATTTAAAGCGCTCACAAAAAATGAACGGTACGATTGGGAAACGCGCATTTAAAGCACTCATGAAAGATGAACGGTACGATTGGGAAACGCGCATTTAAAACGATCATAAAAAATGAACGGTACAATTGGGAGACGTGCATTTAAAGCGCTCACAAAAGATGAACGGTACGATTGGGAAACGCGCATTTAAAGCGCTCACAAAAGATGAATGGTACGATTGGGAAACGCGCATTTAAAGCGCTCACAAAAAATGAACGGTACGATTGGGAAACGCGCGTTTAAAGCACTCATGAAAGATGAACGGTACGATTGGGAAACGCGCATTTAAAACGATCATAAAAAATGAACGGTACAATTGGGAGACGTGCATTTAAAGCGCTCACAAAAGATGAACAGTACGATTGGGAAACGCGCATTTAAAGCGCTCACAAAAGATGAATGGTACGAATGGGAAACACGCATTTAAAGCGCTCTCAAAAAATGAACGGTACGATTGGGAAACGCGCATTTAAAGCACTCACAAAAAATGAACGGTACGATTGGGAAACGCGCATTTAAAGCACTCATGAAAGATGAACGGTACGATCGGGAAACGAGAATTTAAAGCGCTCACAAAAAAGGAACGGTACGATTGGGCAACACGCATTTAAAGCGCTCATGAAAGATGCATGGTACGATTGGGAAACGTGCATTTAAAGTGCTCATGAAAGATGAACAGTGCGATTGGGAAACGCGCATTTAAAGCACGCATGAAAGATGAACGGTATGACTGGGAAACGTGCATTTAAAGCGCTCACAAAAGATGAACGGTACGATTGGGAAACGCGCATTAAAAATGATCACAAAAGATGAACGGTACGATTGCGAAACGTACATTAAAAGTGTTCATGAAAGATGAACGGTACGATTGGGAAACGAGCATTGAAAGCGCTCACAAAAAATGAACGGTACGATTGGGAAACACGCATTTAAAGCGCTCATGAAAGATGAACGGTACGATTGGGAAACGTGCATTTAAAGCACTCATGAAAGATGAACAGTGCGATTGGGAAACGCGCATTTAAAGCACTCATGAAAGATGAACGGTATGACTGGGAAACGTGCATTTAAAGCGCTCACAAAAGATGAACGGTACGATTGGGAAACGCGCATATAAAACGCTCACAAAAGATGAACGGTACGATTGGGAAACTCGCATTTAAAGTGCTCATGAAAGATGAATGGTACAATTGGGAAACGCGCATTTAAAGCGATCACAAAAGATGAACGGTACGATTGGGAAACGCGTATTTAAAGCGCTCATGAAAGATGAATGGTACGATTGGGAAACGAGCATTTAAAGCGCTCACAAAAGATGAACGGTACGATTGGGAAATGCGCATTTAAAGCGCTCACAAAAGATGAACGGTACGATTGGGAAAAGAGCATTTAAAGCGCTCACAAAAGATGAACGGTACGATTGGGAAATGCGCATTTAAAGCGCTCATGAAAGATGAATGGTACGATTGGGAAACGCGTATTTAAAGCGCTCATGAAAGATGAACGGTACAATTGGGAAACGCGCATTTAAAGCGCTCACAAAAGATGAAAGGTACGATTGGGAAACGCGCATTTAAAGCGCTCATGAAAGATGAACGGTACGATTGGGAAACGCGCATTTAAAGCACTCATGAAAGATAAATGGTACAATTGGGAAACGCACATTTAAAGCGCTCACAAAAGATGAACGGTACGATTGGGAAACGCGCATTTAAAGTGCTCACAAAAGATAAACGGTACGATTGGGAAACGTGCATTTAAAGCGCTCATGAAAGATAAATGGTACGATTGGGAAACGTGCATTTAAAGCGCTCATGAAAGATAAACGGTACAATTGGGAAACGCGCATTTAAAGTGCTCACAAAAGAGGAACGGTACGATTGGGAAACGCGCATTTAAAGCGCTCATGAAAGATGAACGGTAAAATTGGGAAACGCGCATTTAAAGCGCTCACAAAAGATGAACGGTACGATTGGGAAATGCATATTTAAAGCGCTCACAAAAAATGAACGGTATGATGGGGAAAACGCACATTTAAAGCGCTCACAAAAATGAACGGTACGATTGGGAAACGCGCATTTAAAGCGCTCACAAAAGATGAACGGTACGATTGGGAAACGCGCATTTAAAGCGCTCACAAAAAATGAACGGTACGATTGGGAAACGCACGTTTAAAGCACTCATGAAAGATGAACGGTACGATTGGGAAATGCGCATTTAAAACGATCATAAAAAATGAACGGTACAATTGGGAGACGTGCATTTAAAGCGCTCACAAAAGATGAACGGTACGATTGGGAAACGCGCATTTAAAGCGCTCACAAAAAATGAACGGTACGATTGGGAAACGCGCGTTTAAAGCACTCATGAAAGATGAACGGTACGATTGGGAAACGCGCATTTAAAACGATCATAAAAAATGAACGGTACAATTGGGAGACGTGCATTTAAAGCGCTCACAAAAGATGAACGGTACGATTGGGAAACGCGCATTTAAAGCGCTCACAAAAGATGACTGGTACGATTGGGAAACGCGCATTTAAAGCGCTCACAAAAAATGAACGGTACGATTGGGAAACGCGCGTTTAAAGCACTCATGAAAGATGAACGGTACGATTGGGAAACGCGCATTTAAAACGATCATAAAAAATGAACGGTACAATTGGGAGACGTGCATTTAAAGCGCTCACAAAAGATGAACAGTACGATTGGGAAATGCGCATTTAAAGCGCTCATGAAAGACGAACGGTACGATTGGGAAACGCGCATTTAAAACGCTCACAAAAGATGAACGGTCCGATTGGGAAACGCGCATTTAAAGTGCTCATGAAAGATGAATGGTACAATTGGGAAACGCGCATTTAAAGCGATCACAAAAGATGAACGGTACGATTGGGAAACGCGTATTTAAAGCGCTCATGAAAGATAAATGGTACGATTGGGAAACGAGCATTTAAAGCGCTCACAAAAGATGAACGGTACGATTGGGAAATGCGCATTTAAAGCGCTCACAAAAGATGAACGGTACGATTGGGAAACGCGCATTTAAAGTGCTCATGAAAGATGAATGGTACAATTGGGAAACGCGCATTTAAAGCGATCACAAAAGATGAACGGTACGATTGGGAAACGCGTATTTAAAGCGCTCATGAAAGATGAATGGTACGATTGGGAAACGAGCATTTAAAACGCTCACAAAAGATGAACGGTACGATTGGGAAACGCGCATTTAAAGCGCTCACAAACGATGAACGGTACGATTGGGAAACGAGCATTTAAAGCGCTCACAAAAGATGAACGGCACGATTGGGAAATGCGCATTTAAAGCGCTCATGAAAGACGAACGGTACGATTGGGAAACGCGCATTTAAAGCGCTCACAAACGATGAACGGTACGATTGGGAAACGAGCATTTAAAGCGCTCACAAAAGATGAACGGTACGATTGGGAAATGCGCATTTAAAGCGCTCATGAAAGACGAACGGTACGATTGGGAAACGCGCATATAAAACGCTCACAAAAGATGAACGGTACGATTGGGAAACGCGCATTTAAAGTGCTCATGAAAGATGAATGGTACAATTGGGAAACGCGAATTTAAAGCGATCACAAAAGATGAACGGTACGATTGGGAAACGCGTATTTAAAGCGCTCATGAAAGATGAATGGTACGATTGGGAAACGAGCATTTAAAGCACTCACAAAAGATGAACGGTACGATTGGGAAATGCGCATTTAAAGCGTTCACAAAAGATGAACGGTACGATTGGGAAAAGAGCATTTAAAGCGCTCACAAAAGATGAACGGTACGATTGGGAAATGCGCATTTAAAGCGCTCATGAAAGATGAATGGTACGATTGGGAAACGCGCATTTAAAGCGCTCTTGAAAGATGAACGGTACAATTGGGAAACGCGCATTTAAAGCGCTCACAAAAGATGAAAGGTACGATTGGGAAACGCGCATTTAAAGCGCTCATGAAAGATGAACGGTACGATTGGGAAACGCGCATTTAAAGCACTCATGAAAGATAAATGGTACAATTGGGAAACGCACATTTAAAGCGCTCACAAAAGATGAACGGTACGATTGGGAAACGCGCATTTAAAGCGCTCATGAAAGATGAACGGTACGATTGGGAAGCGTGCATTTAAAGCGCTCATGAAAGATGAACGGTACAATTGGGAAACGCGCATTTAAAGTGCTCACAAAAGATGAACGGTACGATTGGGAAACGCGCATTTAAAGTGCTCATGAAAGATGAATGGTACAATTGGGAAACGCGCATTTAAAGCGATCACAAAAGATGAACGGTACGATTGGGAAACGCGTATTTAAAGCGCTCATGAAAGATGAATGGTACGATTGGGAAACGAGCATTTAAAACGCTCACAAAAGATGAACGGTACGATTGGGAAACGCGCATTTAAAGCGCTCTCAAACGATGAACGGTACGATTGGGAAACGAGCATTTAAAGCGCTCACAAAAGATGAACGGCACGATTGGGAAATGCGCATTTAAAGCGCTCATGAAAGACGAACGGTACGATTGGGAAACGCGCATTTAAAGCGCTCACAAACGATGAACGGTACGATTGGGAAACGAGCATTTAAAGCGCTCACAAAAGATGAACGGTACGATTGGGAAATGCGCATTTAAAGCGCTCATGAAAGACGAACGGTACGATTGGGAAACGCGCATATAAAACGCTCACAAAAGATGAACGGTACGATTGGGAAACGCGCATTTAAAGTGCTCATGAAAGATGAATGGTACAATTGGGAAACGCGCATTTAAAGCGATCACAAAAGATGAACGGTACGATTGGGAAACGCGTATTTAAAGCGCTCATGAAAGATGAATGGTACGATTGGGAAACGAGCATTTAAAGCGCTCACAAAAGATGAACGGTACGATTGGGAAATGCGCATTTAAAGCGCTCACAAAAGATGAACGGTACGATTGGGAAAAGAGCATTTAAAGCGCTCACAAAAGATGAACGGTACGATTGGGAAATGCGCATTTAAAGCGCTCATGAAAGATGAATGGTACGATTGGGAAACGCGCATTTAAAGCGCTCATGAAAGATGAACGGTACAATTGGGAAACGCGCATTTAAAGCGCTCACAAAAGATGAAAGGTACGATTGGGAAACGCGCATTTAAAGCGCTCATGAAAGATGAACGGTACGATTGGGAAAAGCGCATTTAAAGCACTCATGAAAGATAAATGGTACAATTGGGAAACGCACATTTAAAGCGCTCACAAAAGATGAACGGTACGATTGGGAAACGCGCATTTAAAGTGCTCATGAAAGATGAACGGTACGATTGGGAAGCGTGCATTTAAAGCGCTCATGAAAGATGAACGGTACAATTGGGAAACGCGCATTTAAAGTGCTCACAAAAGATGAACGGTACGATCGGGAACGCGCATTTGAAGCGCTCATGAAAGATGTTTGTACGATGAACGGTACGATTGGGAAACGAGCATTTAAAGTGCTCACAAAAGATGAACGGTAAGAGTGGGAAATGCGCATTTAAAGCGCTCACAAAAGATGAACGGTACGATTGGGAAACACACATTTAAAGCGCTCACAAAAAATGAATGGGACAATTGGGAAACGCGCAGTTAAAGCGCTCACAAAAGATAAACGGTACGATTGGGAAACGTGCATTTAAAGCGCTCATGAAAGATAAATGGTACGATTGGGAAATGTGCATTTAAAGCGCTCATGAAAGATAAACGGTACAATTGGGGAACGCGCATTTAAAGTGCTCACAAAAGAGGAACGGTACGATTGGGAAACGCGCATTTAAAGCGCTCATGAAAGATGAACGGTAAAATTGGGAAACGCGCATTTAAAGCGCTCACAAAAGATGAACGGTACGATTGGGAAATGCATATTTAAAGCGCTCACAAAAAATGAACGGTATGATTGGGAAAACGCACATTTAAAGCGCTCACAAAAATGAACGGTACGATTGGGAAACGCGCATTTAAAGCGCTCACAAAAGATGAACGGTACGATTGGGAAACGCGCATTTAAAGCGCTCACAAAAAATGAACGGTACGATTGGGAAACGCACGTTTAAAGCACTCATGAAAGATGAACGGTACGATTGGGAAATGCGCATTTAAAACGATCATAAAAAATGAACGGTACAATTGGGAGACGTGCATTTAAAGCGCTCACAAAAGATGAACGGTACGATTGGGAAACGCGCATTTAAAGCGCTCACAAAAAATGAACGGTACGATTGGGAAACGCGCATTTAAAGCACTCATGAAAGATGAACGGTACGATTAGGAAACGCGCATTTAAAACGATCATAAAAAATGAACGGTACAATTGGGAGACGTGCATTTAAAGCGCTCACAAAAGATGAACGGTACGATTGGGAAACGCGCATTTAAAGCGCTCACAAAAGATGAATGGTACGATTGGGAAACGCGCATTTAAAGCGCTCACAAAAAATGAACGGTACGATTGGGAAACGCGCGTTTAAAGCACTCATGAAAGATGAACGGTACGATTGGAAAACGCGCATTTAAAACGATCATAAAAAATGAACGGTACAATTGGGAGACGTGCATTTAAAGCGCTCACAAAAGATGAACAGTACGATTGGGAAACGCGCATTTAAAGCGCTCACAAAAGATGAATGGTACGAATGGGAAACACGCATTTAAAGCGCTCTCAAAAAATGAACGGTACGATTGGGAAACGCGCATTTAAAGCACTCACAAAAAATGAACGGTACGATTGGGAAACGCGCATTTAAAGCACTCATGAAAGATGAACGGTACGATCGGGAAACGAGAATTTAAAGCGCTCACAAAAAAGGAACGGTACGATTGGGAAACACGCATTTAAAGCGCTCATGAAAGATGCATGGTACGATTGGGAAACGTGCATTTAAAGTGCTCATGAAAGTTGAACAGTGCGATTGGGAAACGCGCATTTAAAGCACGCATGAAAGATGAACGGTATGACTGGGAAACGTGCATTTAAAGCGCTCACAAAAGATGAACGGTACGATTGGGAAACGCGCATTAAAAATGATCACAAAAGATGAACGGTACGATTGCGAAACGTACATTAAAAGTGTTCATGAAAGATGAACGGTACGATTGGGAAACGAGCATTGAAAGCGCTCACAAAAAATGAACGGTACGATTGGGAAACACGCATTTAAAGCGCTCATGAAAGATGAACGGTACGATTGGGAAACGTGCATTTAAAGCACTCATGAAAGATGAACAGTGCGATTGGGAAACGCGCATTTAAAGCACTCATGAAAGATGAACGGTATGACTGGGAAACGTGCATTTAAAGCGCTCACAAAAGATGAACGGTACGATTGGGAAACGCGCATATAAAACGCTCACAAAAGATGAACGGTACGATTGGGAAACGCGCATTTAAAGTGCTCATGAAAGATGAATGGTACAATTGGGAAACGCGCATTTAAAGCGATCACAAAAGATGAACGGTACGATTGGGAAACGCGTATTTAAAGCGCTCATGAAAGATGAATGGTACGATTGGGAAACGAGCATTTAAAGCGCTCACAAAAGATGAACGGTACGATTGGGAAATGCGCATTTAAAGCGCTCACAAAAGATGAACGGTACGATTGGGAAAAGAGCATTTAAAGCGCTCACAAAAGATGAACGGTACGATTGGGAAATGCGCATTTAAAGCGCTCATGAAAGATGAATGGTACGATTGGGAAACGCGTATTTAAAGCGCTCATGAAAGATGAACGGTACAATTGGGAAACGCGCATTTAAAGCGCTCACAAAAGATGAAAGGTACGATTGGGAAACGCGCATTTAAAGCGCTCATGAAAGATGAACGGTACGATTGGGAAACGCGCATTTAAAGCACTCATGAAAGATAAATGGTACAATTGGGAAACGCACATTTAAAGCGCTCACAAAAGATGAACGGTACGATTGGGAAACGCGCATTTAAAGCGCTCATGAAAGATGAACGGTACGATCGGGAAACGCGCATTTGAAGCGCTCATGAAAGATGAACGGTACGATTGGGAAACGAGCATTTAAAGTGCTCACAAAAGATGAACGGTAAGAGTGGGAAATGCGCATTTAAAGCGCTCACAAAAGATGAACGGTACGATTGGGAAACACACATTTAAAGCGCTCACAAAAAATGAATGGGACGATTGGGAAACGCACAGTTAAAGCGCTCACAAAAGATAAACGGTACGATTGGGAAACGTGCATTTAAAGCGCTCATGAAAGATAAATGGTACGATTGGGAAACGTGCATTTAAAGCGCTCATGAAAGATAAACGGTACAATTGGGAAACGCGCATTTAAAGTGCTCACAAAAGAGGAACGGTACGATTGGGAAACGCGCATTTAAAGCGCTCATGAAAGATGAACGGTAAAATTGGGAAACGCGCATTTAAAGCGCTCACAAAAGATGAACGGTACGATTGGGAAATGCATATTTAAAGCGCTCACAAAAAATGAACGGTATGATGGGGAAAACGCACATTCAAAGCGCTCACAAAAATGAACGGTACGATTGGGAAACGCGCATTTAAGGCGCTCACAAAAGATGAACGGTACGATTGGGAAACGCGCATTTAAAGCGCTCACAAAAAATGAACGGTACGATTGGGAAACGCACGTTTAAAGCACTCATGAAAGATGAACGGTACGATTGGGAAATGCCCATTTAAAACGATCATAAAAAATGAACGGTACAATTGGGAGACGTGCATTTAAAGCGCTCACAAAAGATGAACGGTACGATTGGGAAACGCGCATTTAAAGCGCTCACAAAAAATGAACGGTACGATTGGGAAACGCGCGTTTAAAGCACTCATGAAAGATGAACGGTACGATTGGGAAACGCGCATTTAAAACGATCATAAAAAATGAACGGTACAATTGGGAGACGTGCATTTAAAGCGCTCACAAAAGATGAACGGTACGATTGGGAAACGCGCATTTAAAGCGCTCACAAAAGATGACTGGTACGATTGGGAAACGCGCATTTAAAGCGCTCACAAAAAATGAACGGTACGATTGGGAAACGCGCGTTTAAAGCACTCATGAAAGATGATCGGTACGATTGGGAAACGCGCATTTAAAACGATCATAAAAAATGAACGGTACAATTGGGAGACGTGCATTTAAAGCGCTCACAAAAGATGAACAGTACGATTGGGAAACGCGCATTTAAAGCGCTCACAAAAGATGAATGGTACGAATGGGAAACACGCATTTAAAGCGCTCTCAAAAAATGAACGGTACGATTGGGAAACGCGCATTTAAAGCACTCACAAAAAATGAACGGTACGATTGGGAAACGCGCATTTAAAGCACTCATGAAAGATGAACGGTACGATTGGGAAACGAGAATTTAAAGCGCTCACAAAAAAGGAACGGTACAATTGGGAAACACGCATTTAAAGCGCTCATGAAAGATGCATGGTACGATTGGGAAACGTGCATTTAAAGTGCTCATGAAAGATGAACAGTGCGATTGGGAAACGCGCATTTAAAGCACGCATGAAAGATGAACGGTATGACTGGGAAACGTGCATTTAAAGCGCTCACAAAAGATGAACGGTACGATTGGGAAACGCGCATTAAAAATGATCACAAAAGATGAACGGTACGATTGGGAAACGTACATTAAAAGTGTTCATGAAAGATGAACGGTACGATTGGGAAACGAGCATTGAAAGCGCTCACAAAAAATGAACGGTACGATTGGGAAACACGCATTTAAAGCGCTCATGAAAGATGAACGGTACGATTGGGAAACGTGCATTTAAAGCGCTCATGAAAGATGAACAGTGCGATTGGGAAACGCGCATTTAAAGCACTCATGAAAGATGAACGGTATGACTGGGAAACGTGCATTTAAAGCGCTCACAAAAGATGAACGGTACGATTGGGAAACGCGCATTAAAAGTGTTCATGAAAGATGAACGGTACGATTGGGAAACACGCATTTAAAGTGCTCATGAAAGATGAACGGTACGATTGGGAAATGCGCAATCAGATTCAACATAAATCAGATTAATAATTTTATTCAACATTAATGAGATTACTCATGTTACTCATGATGAGTAACATTTGATCCAACCTAAGCCAAAGGAAATCTGATGCAACAAACCCAGATTTGCAATATAAAATCAGCAGTTGCCTACAGACCCAGAGTGTGCACCTCGGCACCAAGGCCAAATAACAGAGTCCATGAAAGCTTGTTAAACAGGTGCATGCATGTAAATCAGACCAAGGCTGAAGCACACGGTCAAACAAACACATACATCCGAACCCACAGGGCCATAGTGCATGGTGAAACTAGAACCTCACTCAGGGCCATAATACATGGTTAAACCAGAACCTCACTCAGGGCCATAATACATGGTTAAACTAGAACCTCACTCAGGGCCATAATACAGGGTTAAACTATAACCTCACTCAGGGCCATAATACATGGTTAAACTAGAACCTCACTCAGGACCATAATACATGGTTAAACTAGAACCTAACTCAGGACCATAATACATGGTTAAACTAGAACCTCACTCAGGACCATAATACATGGTTAAACGAGAACCTCACTCAGGGCCATAATACATGGTTAAACTAGAACCTCACTCAGGACCATAATACATGGTTAAACTAGAACCTCACTCAGGACCATAATGCATGGTAAGACTAGAACCTCACTCAGGACCATAATACATGGTTAAACTAGAACCTCACTCAGGACCATAATACATGGTCAAACTAGAACCTCACTCAGGGCCATAATACATGGTTAAACGAGAACCTCACTCAGGGCCATAATACATGGTTAAACTAGAACCTCACTCAGGGCCATAATACATGGTGTGGCTCGATGTGAATGTGCAGTACAAAAGGTGTGGCTGGATGTAAATGTGCAGTACAAAAGGTGTGGCTAGATGTAAATGTGCAGTACAAAAGGTGTGGCTAGATGTAAATGTGCAGTACAAAAGGTGTGGTTAGATGTAAATGTGCAGTACAAAAGGTGTGGTTAGATGTAAATGTGCAGTACAAAAGGTGTGACTAGATGTAAATGTGCAGTACAGATGGTGTGGCTAGATGTAAATGTGCAGCACAAATGGTGTGGCTAGATGTAAATGTGCAGTTCAAAAAGTGTGGCTAGATGTAAATGTGCAGTACACAGGTGTGGTTCGATGTAAATGTGCAGTACAGATGGTGTGGCTAGATGTAAATGTGCAGTACAAAAGGTGTGACTAGATGTACATGTGCAGTACAAAAGGTGTGACTAGATGTAAATGTGCAGTACAAAAGGTGTGACGATGTAAATGTGCAGTTCAAAAGGTGTGACTAGATGTAAATGTGCAGCACACATGTGTGGCTGGGTGTAAATGTGCAGAACAAAAGGTGTGGCGAGATGTAAATGTGCATTACAAAAGGTGTGGCTAGATGTAAATGTGCAGTTCAAAAGGTGTGGCTGGATGTAAATGTGCAGTACAAAAGGTGTGGCTAGATGTAAATGTGCAGTACAAAAGGTGTGACTCGATGTAAATGTGTCGTAAAAAAGGTGTGGCTAGATGTAAATGTGTCGTACAAAAGGTGTGACTAGATGTAAATGTGCAGTACAAAATGTGTGGTCAGATGTAAATGTGCAGTGTAAATGTGTGGCTAGATGTAAATGTGCAGTACAAAAGGTGTGGCTAGATGTAAATGTGCAGTTCAAAAGGTGTGGCTGGATGTAAATGTGCAGTACAAAAGGTGTGGCTAGATGTAAATGTGCAGAACAAAAGGTGTGGCTGGATGTAAATGTGCAGTACAAAAGGTGTGACTCGATGTAAATGTGTCGTACAAAAGGTGTGACGAGATGTAAATGTGCAGTACAAAATGTGTGGTCAGATGCAAATGTGCAGTACAAAATGTGTGGTCAGATGTAAATGTGCAGTGCAAAATGTGTGGCTCGATGTAAATGTGCAGTACAAAAGGTGTGGCGGGGTGTAAATGTGCAGAACAAAAGGTGTGGTTAGATGTAAATGTGCAGTATAAAACGTGTGGATAGATGTAAATGTGCAGTACAAAAGGTGTGGCTAGATGTAAATGTGTCGTACAAAAGGTGTGGCTAGATGTAAATGTGTCGTTCAAAAGGTGCGACTGGATGTAAATGTGCAGTACAAAATGTGTGGTTAGATGTAAATGTGCAGTACAAAGGTGTGGCGAGATGTAAATGTGCAGTACAAAGGTGTGGCAAGATGTAAATGTGCAGTACACAGGTGTGGTTAGATGTAAATGTGCAGTACAAAAGGTGTGGCTGGATGTAAATGTGGAGTACAAAAGGTGTGGTTAGATGTAAATGTGCAGTACAAAATGTGTGGTTAGATATAAATGTGCAGTGCAAACAGTGTGGCTAGATGTAAATGTGCAGTACAAAAGGAATGACTAGATGTAAATGTGCAGTACAAAAGGTGTGGCTAGATGTAAATGTGCAGTACAAAAGGTGTGGATAGATGTAAATGTGCAGTACAAAAGGTGTGGCTCGATGTAAATGTGCAGTACAAAAGGTGTGGCTCGATGTAAATGTGCAGTACAAAAGGTGTGGCTAGAAGTAAATGTGCAGTACACAGGTGTGGCTAGATGTAAATGTGCAGTACACAGGTGTGGTTATATGTAAATGTGCAGTACAAAAGGTGTGACTAGATGTAAATGTGCAGTACAAAAGGTGTGGCGAGATGTAAATGTGCAGTACAAAATGTGTGGCTAATAGTAAATGTGCAGTACACCGGTGTGGTTAGAAGTAAATGTGCAGTACACAGGTGTGGCTAGATGTAAATGTGCAGTACACAGGTGTGGTTATATGTAAATGTGCAGTACACAGGTGTGGCTAGATGTAAATGTGCAGTACACAGGTGTGGTTATATGTAAATGTGCAGTACAAAAGGTGTGGCGAGATGTAAATGTGCAGTACAAAATGTGTGGCTAATAGTAAATGTGCAGTACACCGGTGTGGTTATATGTAAATGTGCAGTACACAGGTGTGGCTAGAAGTAAATGTGCAGTACACAGGTGTGGCTAGATGTAAATGTGCAGTACACAGGTGTGGTTATATGTAAATGTGCAGTACAAAAGGTGTGACTAGATGTAAATGTGCAGTACAAAAGGTGTGGCGAGATGTAAATGTGCAGTACAAAATGTGTGGCTAATAGTAAATGTGCAATACACCGGTGTGGTTAGATGTAAATGTGCAGTACAAAAGGTGTGGCTCGATGTAAATGTGCAGTACAAAAGGTGTGGCTCGATGTAAATGTGCAGTACAAAAGGTGTGGCTAGAAGTAAATGTGCAGTACACAGGTGTGGCTAGATGTAAATGTGCAGTACACAGGTGTGGTTAGATGTAAATGTGCAGTACACAGGTGTGGCTAGATGTAAATGTGCAGTACACAGGCGTGGATCGATGTAAATGTGCAGTACAAAATGTGTGGCTAGAAGTAAATGTGCAGCACACATGTGTGGCTAGATATAAATGTGCAGTACACAGGTGTGGCTAGATGTAAATGTGCAGTACACAGGTGTGGCTAGATGTAAATGTGCAGTACACAGGTGTGGTTAGATGTAAATGTGCACGACAAAAGGTGTGGCTCGATGTAAATGTGCAGTACAAAATGTGTGGCTAGAAGTAAATGTGCAGTACAAAAGGTGTTTTACATGGTTTCTTGATATTCGGTGTAGTTAAGGTAATTAATATACAAGTTCCTGAATGTTCCTTACAAACCACAAGGGTATAATCAATATAACTCGTGCATGTTTGTTCAAAGTAGAGTTCCTCACCTGTATTCCTTGTGCCAGTTGCTGTAGGCAGATCTGAGTGCGTACACGCCGCACCACGTGCTCCTTCTCCGAAAGCCCGTCCGAGTGGCTGGACAAAGCATCGATCTCTGGTGTGAGCGCCTGAGATGCTCCTTCAGGTGAAAGGTTGCCACCGGGGTGACACCTGCCGTTGGTGGCAGTGCTGGGTGAACGTTCACTCGTGGCACCTTCCTCACCTTCAGATGCAGAAAGGTTCTCCGAACTGAAGGTAGAGTACGACTGGCAGCTACTCATGCAACGTGCAGGTCTATGAATGAGAGGAGACAACACGAGGAGTTCGGCAATGATTGCCTGGAGCATGAAAAACGAAACGTAGCGAATGGATTTTTGTTTATAAAATACAATTTTACTTGTGATAAGCTTGATGTAAAAGGTAAACAAAAGAGATCTTTATTCCTTGATAGTGGTGTAGTTTACTATACATGGTGTTATAATGGTTAGAGCATCCACTCTGGGTTAGAGCATCCACTCTGGGTTAGAGCATCCACTCTGGGTTAGAGCATCCACTCTGGGTTAGAGCATCCACTCTGGGTCAGAGCATCCACTCTGGGTCAGAGCATCCACTCTGGGTCAGAGCATCCACTCTGGGTCAGAGCATCCACTCTGGGTCAGAGCATCCACTCTGGGTCAGAGCATCCACTCTGGGTCAGAGCATCCACTCTGGGTCAGAGCATCCACTCTGGGTCAGAGCATCCACTCTGGGTCAGAGCATCCACTCTGGGTCAGAGCATCCACTCTGGGTCAGAGCATCCACTCTGGGTCAGAGCATCCACTCTGGGTCAGAGCATCCACTCTGGGTCAGAGCATCCACTCTGGGTCAGAGCATCCACTCTGGGTCAGAGCATCCACTCTGGGTCAGAGCATCCACTCTGGGTCAGAGCATCCACTCTGGGTCAGAGCATCCACTCTGGGTCAGAGCATCCACTCTGGGTCAGAGCATCCACTCTGGGTCAGAGCATCCACTCTGGGTCAGAGCATCCACTCTGGGTCAGAGCATCCACTCTGGGTCAGAGCATCCACTCTGGGTCAGAGCATCCACTCTGGGTCAGAGCATCCACTCTGGGTCGGAGCATCCACTCTGGGTCGGAGCATCCACTCTGGGTCGGAGCATCCACTCTGGGTCAGAGCATCCACTCTGGGTCAGAGCATCCACTCTGGGTCAGAGCATCCACTCTGGGTCAGAGCATCCACTCTGGGTCAGAGCATCCACTCTGGGTTAGAGCATCCACTCTGGAAGTAGCTGACAACAGTAAAATGTGATCTGGATGTAGCTGACAACAATAAAATGTGGTCTGGATGTAGCTGACAACAGTAAAATGTGATCTGGATGTAGCTGACAACAATAAAATGTGGTCTGGATGTAGCTGACAACAGTAAAATGTGATCTGGATGTAGCTGACAGCAATAAAATGTGATCTGGATGTAGCTGACAACAATAAAATGTGATCTGGAAGTGGCTGACAACAGTAAAATGTGATCTGGATGTAGCTGACAACAGTAAAATGTGATCTGGAAGTGGCTGACAACAGTAAAATGTGATCTGGATGTAGCTGACAACAATAAAATGTGATCTGGATGTAGCTGACAACAATAAAATGTGATCTGGAAGTGGCTGACAACAGTAAAATGTGATCTGGATGTAGCTGACAACAGTAAAATGTGATCTGGAAGTGGCTGACAACAGTAAAATGTGATCTGGATGTAGCTGACGACAATAAAATGTGATCTGGATGTAGCTGACAACAATAAAATGTGATCTGGATGTAGCTGACAACAATAAAATGTGGTCTGGATGTAGCTGACAACAATAAAATGTGGTCTGGATGTAGCTGACAACAGTAAAATGTGATCTGGATGTAGCTGACAACAATGAAATGTGGTCTGGATGTAGCTGACAACAGTAAAATGTGATCTGGATGTAGCTGACAACAATAAAATGTGATCTGGAAGTGGCTGACAACAGTAAAATGTGATCTGGATGCAGCTGACAACAGTAAAATGTGGTCTGGAAGTAGCTGACAACAGTAAAATGTGATCTGGATGTAGCTGAACAGTAAAATGTGGTCTGGAAGTGGCTGACAACAGTAAAATGTGATCTGGATGTAGCTGACATCAATCAAATGTGATCTGGATGTAGCTGACAACAGTAAAATGTGGTCTGGAAGTGGCTGACAACAGTAAAATGTGATCTGGATGTAGCTGACAACAGTAAAATGTGGTCTGGATGTAGCTGACAACAGTAAAATGTGATCTGGAAGTGGCTGACAACAGTAAAATGTGATCTGGATGTACCTGACAACAGTAAAATGTGATCTGGATGTGGCTGACAACAGTAAAATGTGGTCGATGTAGCTGACAACAGTAAAATGTGATCTGGAAGTGGCTGACAACAGTAAAATGTGGTCGATGTAGCTGACAACAGTAAAATGTGATCTGGAAGTGGCTGACAACAGTAAAATGTGATCTGGATGTAGCTGACAACAGTAAAATGTGGTCTGGATGTAGCTGACAACAGTAAAATGTGATCTGGAAGTGGCTGACAACAGTAAAATGTGATCTGGATGTAGCTGACAACAGTAAAATGTGATCTGGAAGTGGCTGACAACAGTAAAATGTGATCTGGATGTAGCTGACAACAGTAAAATGTGATCTGGAAGTACCTGACAACAGTAAAATGTGATCTGGATGTAGCTGACAACAATAAAATGTGATCTGGAAGTGACTGACAACAGTAAAATGTGATCTGGATGTAGCTGACAACAGTAAAATGTGGTCTGGATGTCGCTGACAACAGTAAAATGTGATCCGGAAGTGGCTGACAACAGTAAAATGTGATCTGGATGTAGCTGACAACAATAAAATGTGATCTGGAAGTGGCTGACAACAGTAAAATGTGATCTGGATGTAGCTGACAACAGTAAAATGTGGTCTGGAAGTAGCTGACAACAGTAAAATGTGATCTGGATGTAGCTGACAACAGTAAAATGTGATCTGGAAGTGGCTGACAACAGTAAAATGTGGTCTGGAAGTGGCTGACAACAGTAAAATGTGATCTGGAAGTAGCTGACAACAGTAAAATGTGATCTGGAAGTAGCTGACAACAGTAAAATGTGGTCTGGAAGTACCTCACAACAGTAAAATGTGGTCTGGAAGTAGCTGACAACAGTAAAATGTGGTCTGGAAGTACCTGACAACAGTAAAATGTGGTCTGGAAGTACCTGGCAACAGTAAAATGTGGTCTGGAAGTAGCTGACAACGGTAAAATGTGATCTGGAAGTACCTGACAACAGTAAAATGTGGCCTGGAAGTGGCTGACAACAGTAAAATGTAGTCTGGAAGTGGCTGAAAACAGTAAAATGTGGTCTGGAAGTAGCTGACAACAGTAAAATGTGGTCTGGAAGTGGCTGACAATGGTAAAATGTGGTCTGGAAGTAGCTGACAACAGTAAAATGTGGTCTGGAAGTGGCTGACAATGGTAAAATGTGGTCTGGAAGTGGCTGACAACAGTAAAATGTGGTCTGGAAGTGGCTGACAACAGTAAAATTTGGTCTGGAAGTGGCTGACAATGGTAAAATGTGGTCTGGAAGTGGCTGACAATGGTAAAATGTGGTCTGGAAGTGGCTGACAATGGTAAAATGTGGTCTGGAAGTGGCTGACAATGGTAAAATGTGGTCTGGAAGTAGCTGACAACAGTAAAATGTGGTCTGGAAGTAGCTGACAACAGTAAAATGTGGTCTGGAAGTGGCTGACAACAGTAAAATGTGGTCTGGAAGTACCTGACAACAGTAAAATGTGGTCTGGAAGTGGCTGACAACAGTAAAATGTGGTCTGGAAGTAGCTGACAACAGTAAAATGTGGTCTGGAAGTGGCTGACAACAGTAAAATGTGGTCTGGAAGTACCTGACAACAGTAAAATGTGGTCTGGAAGTGGCTGACAACAGTAAAATGTGGTCTGGAAGTGGCTGACAACAGTAAAATGTGGTCTGGAAGTGGCTGACAACAGTAAAATGTGGTCTGGAAGTACCTGACAACAGTAAAATGTGGTCTGGAAGTAGCCGACAACAGTAAAATGTGGTCTGGAAGTAGCCGACAACAGTAAAATGTGGTCTGGAAGTGGCTGACAACAGTAAAATGTGGTCTGGAAGTGGCTGACAACAGTAAAATGTGGTCTGGAAGTACCTGGCAACGGTAAAATGTGGTCTGGAAGTACCTGGCAACGGTAAAATGTGGCCTGGAAGTACCTGACAACAGTAAAATGTGGTCTGGAAGTGGCTGACAACAGTAAAATGTGGTCTGGAAGTGGCTGACAACAGTAAAATGTGGTCTGGAAGTACCTGACAACAGTAAAATGTGGTCTGGAAGTAGCCGACAACAGTAAAATGTGGTCTGGAAGTAGCCGACAACAGTAAAATGTGGTCTGGAAGTGGCTGACAACAGTAAAATGTGGTCTGGAAGTGGCTGACAACAGTAAAATGTGGTCTGGAAGTACCTGGCAACGGTAAAATGTGGTCTGGAAGTACCTGGCAACGGTAAAATGTGGCCTGGAAGTACCTGACAACAGTAAAATGTGGTCTGGAAGTAGCTGACAACAGTAAAATGTGGTCTAGAAGTGGCTGACAACAGTAAAATGTGGTCTGGAAGTAACTGGCAACGGTAAAATGTGGTCTGGAAGTAGCTGACAACAGTAAAATGTGGTCTAGAAGTGGCTGACAACAGTAAAATGTGGTCTGGAAGTGGCTGACAACAGTAAAATGTGGTCTGGAAGTGGCTGACAACAGTAAAATGTGGTCTGGAAGTAACTGGCAACGGTAAAATGTGGTCTGGAAGTACTTGACAACAGTAAAATGTAGTCTGGAAGTGGCTGACAACAGTAAAATGTGGTCTGGAAGTAACTGGCAACGGTAAAATGTGGTCTGGAAGTACTTGACAACAGTAAAATGTAGTCTGGAAGTGGCTGACAACAGTAAAATGTGGTCTGGAAGTAACTGGCAACGGTAAAATGTGGTCTGGAAGTAGCTGACAACAGTAAAATGTGGTCTAGAAGTGGCTGACAACAGTAAAATGTGGTCTGGAAGTGGCTGACAACAGTAAAATGTGGTCTGGAAGTGGCTGACAACAGTAAAATGTGGTCTGGAAGTAACTGACAACAGTAAAATGTGGTCTCGAAGTACTTGACAACAGTAAAATGTAGTCTGGAAGTGGCTGACAACAGTAAAATGTGGTCTGAAAGTGGCTGACAACAGTAAAATGTGGTCTGGAAGTGGCTGACAATGGTAAAATGTGGTCTGGAAGTGGCTGACAATGGTAAAATGTGGTCTGGAAGTGGCTGACAATGGTAAAATGTGGTCTGGAAGTGGCTGACAATGGTAAAATGTGGTCTGGGAGTACCTGACAACAGTAAAATGTGGTCTGGAAGTGGCTGACAACAGTAAAATGTGGTCTGGAAGTAGCTGACAACAGTAAAATGTGGTCTAGAAGTGGCTGACAACAGTAAAATGTGGTCTGGAAGTAACTGGCAACGGTAAAATGTGGTCTGGAAGTGGCTGACAACAGTAAAATGTGGTCTGGAAGTGGCTGACAACAGTAAAATGTGGTCTAGAAGTGGCTGACAACAGTAAAATGTGGTCTAGAAGTGGCTGACAACAGTAAAATGTGGTCTGGAAGTGGCTGACAACAGTAAAATGTGGTCTGGAAGTGGCTGACAACAGTAAAATGTGGTCTGGAAGTAACTGGCAACGGTAAAATGTGGTCTGGAAGTACCTGACAACAGTAAAATGTGGTCTCGAAGTACTTGACAACAGTAAAATGTAGTCTGGATGTAGCTGACAACAGTAAAATGTGGTCTGGAAGTGGCTGACAACAGTAAAATGTGGTCTGAAAGTGGCTGACAACAGTAAAATGTAGTCTGGAAGTAGCTGACAACAGTAAAATGTGATCTGGAAGTAGCTGACAACAGTAAAATGTGGTCTGGAAGTGGCTGACAACAGTAAAATGTAGTCTGGAAGTAGCTGACAACAGTAAAATGTGATCTGGAAGTAGCTGACAACAGTAAAATGTGGTCTGGAAGTGGCTGACAACAGTAAAATGTGGTCTGAAAGTAGGTGAAAACAGTAAAATGTGGTCTGGAAGTAGCTGACAACAGTAAAATGTGATCTGGAAGTACCTGACAACAGTAAAATGTGGTCTAGAAGTACCTGACAACAGTAAAATGTGGTCTAGAAGTACCTGACAACAGTAAAATGTGGTCTGGAAGTGACTGACAACAGTAAAATGTGGTCTGGAAGTACCTGACAACAGTAAAATGTGGTCTAGAAGTACCTGACAACAGTAAAATGTTGTCTAGAAGTACCTGACAACAGTAAAATGTGGTCTAGAAGTACCTGACAACAGTAAAATGTGGTCTGAAAGTAGCTGACAACAGTAAAATGTGGTCTGAAAGTAGCTGACAACAGTAAAATGTGGTCTGGAAGTAGCTGACAACAGTAAAATGTGGTCTAGAAGTACCTGACAACAGTAAAATGTGGTCTGAAAGTAGCTGACAACAGTAAAATGTGGTCTGGAAGTAGCTGACAACAGTAAAATGTGGTCTGAAAGTAGCTGGCAACAGTAAAATGTTGTCTGGAAGTACCTGACAACAGTAAAATGTGGTCTGGAAGTACCTCACAAGAGTAAAATGTTGTCTGGAAGTAGCTGACAACAGTAAAATGTGGTCTGGAAGTACCTGACAACAGTAAAATGTGGTCTGGAAGTACCTCACAAGAGTAAAATGTTGTCTGGAAGTGGCTGACAACAGTAAAATGTGGTCTGGAAGTGGCTGACAACAGTAAAATGTGGTCTGGAAGTGGCTGACAACAGTAAAATGTGGTTTGGAAGTAGCTGACAACAGTAAAATGTGGTCTGGAAGTGGCTGACAACAGTAAAATGTGGTCTGGAAGTGGCTGACAACAGTAAAATGTGGTCTGGAAGTGGCTGACAACAGTAAAATGTGGTCTGGAAGTTGCTGACAACAGTAAAATGTGGTCTGGAAGTGGCTGACAACAGTAAAATGTGGTCTGGAAGTGGCTGACAACAGTAAAATGTGGTCTGGAAGTGGCTGACAATGGTAAAATGTGGTCTGGAAGTGGCTGACAATGGTAAAATGTGGTCTGGAAGTACCTGACAACAGTAAAATGTGGTCTGGAAGTGGCTGACAATGGTAAAATGTGGTCTGGAAGTGGCTGACAACAGTAAAATGTGGTCTGGAAGTGGCTGACAATGGTAAAATGTGGTCTGGAAGTGGCTGACAATGGTAAAATGTGGTCTGGAAGTGGCTGACAACAGTAAAATGTGGTCTGGAAGTGGCTGACAATGGTAAAATGTGGTCTGGGAGTACCTGACAACAGTAAAATGTGGTCTGGAAGTGGCTGACAATGGTAAAATGTGGTCTGGAAGTGGCTGACAACAGTAAAATGTGGTCTGGAAATGGCTGACAACAGTAAAATGTGGTCTGGCAGTGGCTGACAACAGTAAAATGTGGTCTGGAAGTAGCTGACAACAGTAAAATGTGGTCTGGAAGTGGCTGACAATGGTAAAATGTGTTCTGGAAGTGGCTGACAACAGTAAAATGTGGTCTGGAAGTACTTGACAACAGTAAAATGTGGCCTGGAAGTGGCTGACAACAGTAAAATGTGGTCTGGAAGTGGCTGACAACAGTAAAATGTGGTCTGGAAGTGGCTGACAACTGTAAAATGTGGTCTGGAAGTGGCTGACAACAGTAAAATGTGGTCTGGAAGTACCTGACAACAGTAAAATGTGGTCTGGAAGTACCTGACAACAGTAAAATGTGGTCTGGAAGTACCTGGCAACAGTAAAAGTTGGTCTGGAAGTACCTGGCAACGGTAAAATGTGGCCTGGAAGTACCTGACAACAGTAAAATGTGGTCTGGAAGTGGCTGACAACAGTAAAATGTGGTCTGGAAGTGACTGACAACAGTAAAATGTGGTCTGGAAGTGGCTGACAACAATAAAATGTGATCAGGAAGTACCTCACAACAGTAAAATGTGGTCTGGAAGTCGCTGACAACAGTAAAATGTGGTCTGGAAGTGGCTGACAACAGTAAAATGTGGTCTGGAAGTGGCTGACAACAGTAAAATGTGGTCTGGAAGTACCTGACAACAGTAAAATGTGGTCTGGAAGTACCTGACAACAGTAAAATGTGGTCTGGAAGTACCTGGCAACGGTAAAATGTGGTCTGGAAGTACCTGGCAACGGTAAAATGTGGCCTGGAAGTACCTGACAACAGTAAAATGTGGTCTGGAAGTGGCTGTCAACAGTAAAATGTGGTCTGAAAGTGGCTGACAACAGTGAAATGTGGTCTGGAAGTACCTGACAACAGTAAAATGTGGTCTGGAAGTACCTGACAACAGTAAAATGTGGTCTGGAAGTACCTGACAACAGTAAAATGTGGTCTGGAAGTAACTGGCAACGGTAAAATGTGGTCTGGAAGTACCTGACAACAGTAAAATGTGGTCTCGAAGTACTTGACAACAGTAAAATGTAGTCTGGAAGTAGCTGACAACAGTAAAATGTGATCTGGAAGTAGCTGACAACAGTAAAATGTGGTCTGGAAGTGGCTGACAACAGTAAAATGTGGTCTGAAAGTAGCTGACAACAGTAAAATGTGGTCTGGAAGTAGCTGACAACAGTAAAATGTGGTCTAGAAGTACCTGACAACAGTAAAATGTGGTCTAGAAGTACCTGACAACAGTAAAATGTGGTCTGGAAGTGGCTGACAACAGTAAAATGTGGTCTGGAAGTACCTGACAACAGTAAAATGTGGTCTAGAAGTACCTGACAACAGTAAAATGTGGTCTGGAAGTGGCTGACAACAATAAATGTGGTCTGGAAGTAGCTGACAACAGCAAAATGTGGTCTGGAAGTACCTCACAACAGTAAAATGTGGGCTGGAAGTGGCTGACAACAGTAAAATGTGGTCTGGAAGTACCTGACAACAGTAAAATGTGGTCTGGAAGTGGCTGACAACAGTAAAATGTGGTCTGGAAGTGGCTGACAACAGTAAAATGTGGTCTGGAAGTGGCTGACAACAGTAAAATGTGGTCTGGAAGTGGCTGACAACAGCAAAATGTGGTCTGGAAGTACCTCACGACAGTAAAATGTGGTCTGGAAGTGGCTGACAACAGTAAAATGTGGTCTGGAAGTAGCTGACAACAGTAAAATGTGGTCTGGAAGTCGCTGACAACAGTAAAATGTGGTCTGGAAGTAGCTGACAACAGTAAAATGTGGTCTGGAAGTTACTGACAACAGTAAAATGTGGTCTGGAAGTCGCTGACAACAGTAAAATGTGGTCTGGAAGTCGCTGACAACAGTAAAATGTGGCCTGGAAGTCGCTGACAACAGTAAAATGTGGTCTGGAAGTAGCTGACAACAGTAAAATGTGGCCTGGAAGTGCCTGACAACAGTAAAATGTGATCTGGATGTACCTGACGACAGTAAAATGTGGCCTGGTGTTTTGGGGAGTTTTAAAGACATGTTGGAATGTTCTTTTTACTTTCAAAGTCACACGAGAAAACAACGAATAGAGTGATGATCCATCTGTTGAAAGAAAGTCAAAGAGAAACAACAACTAGAGGTTCCAGGGAACCTGAACTCAACTAGTCTATATCAATATGGTTAGAATATGCATAGTAGAACCACAAACTATGTAGTTTATATGTGCTAAAGAGGTACAGTAACGTTGAAGGTATCTCATGTGTAAACAGGAAACTAGAAAAAATTGAGTTTTAAGTGAGGCATGAAAAGTAAAACTACAATTACTTTTCTCAGATTTCAGACTTGAAGTTATTTAGAAAAACTTGGTCAAACAATATACATGTATGGTATTGAATCAAGATATGGTGAATATTTCAAAAGATGTGTTCAACAGGGTTTAAGTATTCATTCATCAAATCCCCACCTCCTCACCTTTCACCTTTCCACCACTGATTTTGCAAAACCATTGAAATAACAATTATATAATATAATATATTATAGAATTATATAATAATATATGTATATTATATATATATTGTTGCGGTTTTGAGTCTGTAAAGTGAGCCTAATAAAGGTTAAAGTTTGCCCCCCATAGTTAGTCACACAAGCACCATGTAGCCTCACGATAGTATAGTTATGTCTTAGTATTTGTGAGATTAGTTCCTTTCCATTGTTAGTCTGCGTTGAGTAGAGCCAGGAGAATAGGCCCTACTTGCCACTGACTTTCCAGCTACCCTAGCCTCAATCCATTTTGCTAAACGTTGGTTGATCATTGGGCGAGTTAACACGAGGCAGGCTAGGAGGACCGGGGCGGAGTCGAGGGTGGAGCGGCGGAAGCGCTGACGGTAACACGAGCCGCCAATCAGAGCTCGGAGGTGGTGACGGCGGCGTTGCGTCACAGGGCGTGGTGAGAAGGTTCGAGTGAGTTCCAGAAGGTTCGGGGGGCGTAGCTATAAAACACGCTGCGCGAAAGCCCTCGAGAGAACTTGCTGCGAGAATAAAGAAGGATTACACAGGACTCGCGTGGAACACTGATAATAAGAGGACTTGCATCGGAGGGCTTGAATGACTTGCAGCAAAAGGATTGACGAAAGGACTTGATGAGCGGTGAAAGCTGTTGAGCAGAGAACTTGCACGAGAACGCGCGCGCTAACCAGCTCGGAGGATCGAAGAAGACGAGTTGGCCGCGTGCGCGAACAGTACATATACGCGGGCGCATCCAGACGCGCTTATATGAATTGAATACAGTGCATTTGAGACGCGCGAGTGAGAACGGCTGAGTAACCGCCAGCCGCGCTAAGTCCGCCCTTTGCCGTTCCGCCCCATCATCTGCTTGTTCAGGAGACGCGCCACGAGTCCCTGCCTTCGCCTGCCACCATCTTCGCGGGACGTGCCGGGGCCGTGGAGAGCCGGACGGGGACCATCTCTGGATGACCACGGCGACGCGTGGGGAACATCTACCCATCTGCAATTCCCTGTGCGAGTGTGAGACGGGCCCGTTGTCCAAGGGATAAGTTAAGACTGTTTAAGGCTACTCTGTGTCTCTTCGTCCTTGAACCTTGTATATACGTGTGGGAAATAATTAAACCCTTTGTTCTTCCTTTCTTCCTGATTCGATCGTTCCTGTGGTTTCCTCATTTGACTAAGCGTGGCACGAATAGGATCGCTCCAATCGGGTTCCAACATCTAAGTAACTGCGCGGACCACGTGTTCGCAATCCGCTCGGCGTACTCAAAACCACACGCGGTTCGTGCGAGGCTTGCTTCCTCGCTCCCAGGGCAGCGCGGGGAATTAGGTACGAGCGAGAAGTGGTCCCGAAACCCTACTCTGCATGTGTCCGAGAGGGACGTCTCAAGTCTCGGTTCCGCCAAGCCCAGAAAGACAAGGGGATTAATCCCCCCTTGATAAGGGGATTAAGGGTGGCGTAGAGAACTGTAACAATATATATATACATATATATATATATATATATATATATATGTATATATATATATATATATATATATATATATATATATATATATATATATGTCATAGATCACGACTAGGTCATTTTTCGGACATCGCCAAAACCCGTAATATATGTGTTGAGGTTTGTTACATACTGTCTACACACCAAGTTTCAGCCTTCTAGCTACATTAGGAAGTACCAGATTGGCAAAAATTGATTTTTCAATATGGCCGCCCTGCCGCGCCCATTTTTGGGCGTGCAACGCCCAAATGCAATCCCAAACTAGTTTATGCCTTAAAGATGCTGCATAACAGGTTTCATCAAATTTTATCAATATTTGTGACTTTTAGAGCGTAGACGTCGAATTGTTTACAGACGACAGACAGACAGACAGACAGACAGACGACAGACGACGGACACTGGGTGTCGACAAAAACTCCGCTGGACATAGTCCAGTTGAGTTAATAAAGGTGATCACATGACAGGGCCCACCTTTGCCGAGGAGGAAAATCCAATTCACTGTCAACTTCACCTTCTTCTTCAGAAGTATCCAATGTTCCCTGATTCTACAGACAATCATGGATAAAGTTACTTGAGAAGGATTAGTTCTTATAAAATCACAACTTATTAATTTTACTCATAATTGCCCAAAAATAACGACAACAAAGCGAACACACACATGTTACATAGCAACTTCATCATAAAGCGAACACACACATGTTACACATAGCAACTTCATCATAAAGCGAACACACACATGTTCATATAGCAACTTCATCATAAAGCAAACACACACATGTTACATATAGCAACTTCATCATGAAGTGAACACACACATGTTACATAGCAACTTCATCTTAAAGTGAAGACACACATGTTACATAGCAACTTCATCATAAAGCAAACACACACGTTACATATAGCAACTTCATCATAAAGCAAACACACACATGTTACATAGCAACTTCATCATAAAGTGAACACACACATGTTACATATAGCAAATTCATCATAAAGCGAAAACACATGTTACATATAGCAACTTCATCATAAAGCAAACACACACATATTACATAGCAACTTCATCATAAAGCGAAAACACATGTTACATATAGCAACTTCATCAAAAAGCGAACACACATGTTACATATAGCAACATCATCATAAAGCAAAAACACATATGTTACATATAGCAACTTCATCAAAAAGTGAACACACACGTTACATATAGCAACTTCATCATAAAGCAAACACACACGGTACATAGCAACTTCATCATTAAATGAAGACACACATGTTACATAGGAACTTCATCATAAAGCAAACACACACAGGTTACATAACTTCATCATAAAGCGAACACACACAGGTTACATAAAAACTTCGTCACAAAGCGAACACACACATGTTACATAGCAACTTCATCATAAAGCGAACACACACGTTACACATAGCAACTTCATCATAAAGCAAACACACACATGTTACATATAGCAACTTCATCATGAAGTGAACACACACATGTTACATAGCAACTTCATCTTAAAGTGAAGACACACATGTTACATAGCAACTTCATCATAAAGCAAACACACACATGTTACATATAGCAACTTCATCATAAAGCAAACACACACATGTTACATAGCAACTTCATCATAAAGTGAACACACACATGTTACATATAGCAAATTCATCATAAAGCGAAAACACATGTTACATATAGCAACTTCATCATAAAGCAAACACACACATATTACATAGCAACTTCATCATAAAGCGAAAACACGTTACATATAGCAACTTCATCAAAAAGCGAACACACACGTTACATATAGCAACATCATCATAAAGCAAAAACACATATGTTACATATAGCAACTTCATCAAAAAGTGAACACACACGTTACATATAGCAACTTCATCATAAAGCAAACACACACGGTACATAGCAACTTCATCATTAAATGAAGACACACATGTTACATAGGAACTTCATCATAAAGCAAACACACACAGGTTACATGACTTCATCATAAAGCGAACACACACAGGTTACATAAAAACTTCATCATAAAGCAAACACACACGTTACATATAGCAACCTCATCATAAAGTGAAGACACACATGTTACATAACAACTTCATCATAAAGTGAAGACACACGTTACATAGCAACTTCATCATAAAGCGAACACACACATGTTACATAACAACTTCATCATAAAGTGAACACACACATGTTACATATAGAAACTTCATCATAAAGCGAACACACACGTTACATATAGCAACCTCATCATAAAGTGAAGACACACATGTTACATAACAACTTCATCATAAGGTGAAGACACACATGTTACATAGCAACTTCATCATAAAGCGAACACACACGTTACAAAGCAACTTCATCATAAAGTGAACACACATGTTACATAAAGCAACTTCATCATAAAGCGAACACACACATGTGACAAAGCAACTTCATCATAAAGTGAACACACATGTTACAAAGCAACTTCATCATAAAGTGAACACACACATGTTACAAAGCAAACTTCATCATAAAGCGAACACACACATGTTACAAAGCAATTTCATCATAAGGTAGAATATATTATATAAAAACGGCCCAGCGGAACAGATCATTTAATGACATTGATTTACCGATCTGCACGTGTGTGCGTTTACATTTTGGCCAATTGGATTTGAACTTCGAGTTTTGATCGGAAATCGAACGAACTAACAATGACGATCATGAGTGCACATGTCTACATGAAGTCGACATGAAGTCTACATGATGTCACTCGGCTAAACGTGCGCCAATACGAGGCTTTCAAAATCACATATGACTGCAAAATGAGGCCTTTTGTGCATGTGCTCTGTGTGTTTACACAGACTTGGTCACGCTTGCCGGGCGCTTTTAACCCGCGTTGCTGCCGTGAAATCTGGAATTTAAATAGTCTTTTATGTAAATAGTCTTTTATTTACATTCTCTTTCAAACAGAATATTTTTTCAGCATTGGGACATTTAGATCCCGGTGTGTACCCCGGTTTAGAATAGGTACACCGTATCCCTGCGTGTCATAAGAGGAGACTAAAAGGGTTGGCGTCAGGAAGGGCATCCGGCCATAAAAACATTGCCTCAAAAAGAGAACCATGACAATTACAACTACATATGGGCAGGGTACAGCCCGAAGTACCCCGTGCGGGACCCCACTCCCTCCCGTCAAAACTCAAGGTGGGGAACCCGATCGAAGCAAGGGTGGAAATCACTCCATTTATGACGATGAAACGTCTGATGCCAGACGTGGTGATCGGTTTCTGAGGTTTGGGACATGGAATGTAGGGACAATGACAGGGAGATCAGGAAAAGTGGTGGAAGTATTGGTCAGAAGAAGAGTGGACATATGTTGTGTGCAGGAGACGAGATGGAACGGAAGTGGTGTGAGAATGGTGAAGGGTATGCAGGGACAGAAATACAAGTTTGTGTGGCAAGGGTGCCCAGAAGGCGTGAATGGTGTGGTGTGCTGTTTTCTGAGGAGTTTGTAGACAGTGTGGTGAGTGTGACTAGAGTGAGTGAAAGGTTGATGATGGTGAAAATGATGATTGGAAAGCTCTTGGTGAACGTCATCTTGGGATATGCTCTGCAGGTTGGTCGGAGCGATGTGAGAAGGACGATAGAGAAGTGTGTGTGTGCGATAGAGAAGCTGATGGAAAACGTGAAAGATGAGGAAGTTGTTGTGGTAGGAGGAGACCTAAATGGACATGTGGGAAGGAGTACAGACGGTTTTGAGGGAGTTCATGGGGGTTATGTATATGGTGTGAGAAATGGAGAAGGTGAAAGGATTTTGGAGTTTGCTGATGGAGCTGATTTGTTGATTTGTAATACTCAGTTCCAGAAAGAGGATAATAAGCTTGTTACATACACGTCAGGTGGGTCAACGACAACCGTTGACTACCTGATGGAGCGTAGGCGAGATAGGGGGCACCTCCGGGACACAAAGGTGATCCCGGGGGAGGAGGCTGTTTCACAGCACCACTTGGTTGTCTGCGACATAAGGGTGAAAGGTGCGAGTAGAGCTCGGCAGGTGAAGTTCCAACCGAGAATGCAGGTGTGGAGGTTGAAAGAGGTGACGGTGAGGGAGGCAATAAAAAAGAGGATGAGTATGGTAGAGGATGATGTGGTTGAGCTTGAAAGTGGTTGGAGGTTAATGAAAGCTAGTCTGTTGGGAGCCGTTGGTGAGGTATGTGGATGGACAAAAGGACCACCCAGGCACTCGGAAACATGGTGGTGGGATGATGAAGTTGGAAAGAAGATTGACGAAAAGAGGAAGAAGTTCAAGGAGTGGCAGAAGGCGAAGGGTATGGGGTCAGAAAAGGCAGAGGATGAAAGTTATAAGGCAGCCAAGAAGGCTGCAAAGAAAGAGGTAGCAAAGGTGCAGGAGGCATGTAGGAAAATGTTCGGAGAACGCTTGGATTCGGAAGAGGGTCAGAGAGCGGTATTCAGGATTGCAAAGCAGATAGCGAAAGAGAGGTGTGATGTGATGGGGGTGAGTTGCTGGAAGGATGAAGTGGGACAAATCGTTGTGGACCCAGATGGAATTAAAGGAAGATGGAGGAGATATATGGAAATACTGTTGAATGCAGAGAATGAATGGGATGGCAACATAGAGAGTAACCCAGTTTTAGGACCGGTAGAGAAGATAACTGAGAAGGAAGTTGAGGAAGCGATAATAGCAATGAAGAGTAGAAAAGTGGGAGGGCCGATGGGAGTTGTGGGAGATATGTTGAAGGCAGCGGGAAATTGGGGTGTGAAGAGAATGACAGAGATCTGCAATCTAGTGGTGAAAGATGGCCACATTCCAGTGGATTGGGAACTGAGTACCCTTGTCCCTCGATACAAGGGGAAAGGTGACCCTCTGGACTGTGGCTCGTATCGAGCGATAAAGTTATTTGAGCATGGAATGAAGATATTGGACAAGGATGCTGGAGAGGAGGATAAGGAAGAGAGTGAAGATTGACGAAATGCAGTTTGGATTTATGCCAGCAAGAGGAACGACAGACGCGCTTTTTATTGTGAGGCAGTTGCAGGGGAAGTACATGGAGAAGAGGTAGAAGTTGTTTCCTGGGTTTGTTGATCTGGAGAAAACATTCGATAGGGTTCCACGTGAAGCAGAGACATGGGCATTGAGGAAGTTAGGAGTGGAGGAATGGTTGATCAGAGTAGTGATGGCAATGTACAAAAGAGCGCGCACAGCTGTAAGGACGAAGGACGGGAACAGTGGTGAGTTTGAGGTGAAAGTGGGAGTGCATCAGGGGTCGGTACTAAGGCCACTACTATTTGTAGCTATGATGTAGGTGCTGGCTCGGAACGTAAAGGAGGGTTCACCGTGGGAGTTGTTGTATGCAGATGATCTGGTGTTGATTCCAGAAAGTATGGATGGACTGAAGGAGAAGATGAACAAGTGGAAGGAATGTATGGAGACAAAATGTCTGAAGGTGAATATCAGAAAAACGAAGGTCATGGCAAGTGGTAAAGCATGTGGTGAAGTGGAAAGAACTGGGAAGTGGCCGTGTGCTGTGTGCAGGAAGGGTGTCGGAGTGAATTCCATTCAATGTACAATGTGCGCTGAGTGGGTTCATCAAAAATGTAGAGGTTTGAGAGGGTCATTAACCAGTGTGGCAGCTACATTCAAGTGTAAGGTGTGCACAGAGGGAGCTGCAGATGGAGGAAATGTTGAGTTAGATCTTGGAGACGGCATGAAGCTGGAAGGTGTGAAAACATTTTGTTACCGAGGAGACATGCTGAATGGAGAAGGTGGATCAGACTCGGCAACGGTTGCTCGAGTGAGATGTGCATGGAAGAAGTTTCGGGAAGTGAGTGTCGTGCTGACAAGGAGGGGAGTGTCGTTGAAGCTGAAGGGAAAGGTGTCTGCTGCATGTGTGAGAAGTGTTATGATTTATGGGTGTGAGACATGGGGAATGAACGTACAGCGGCAACGAAGGCTGGAAAGGCGAATGGTTCGGTGGATGTGTGGAGTATTGTTGATAGAGAGAAAGACAAATGATGAATTGCGAAAGATGATAGGAATAGAGCCTGTGATGGATGCTGTGAAGAGAAACAGTTTGAGATGGTTTGGTCATGTGTTGAGGAAGGATGAAAATGACTGGTTGAGAAGAGTAATGGAAATGAATGTAGAAGGAAGTAGAGGACGGGGAAGACCGAGAAAGACTTGGCTGAAGATGGTCGAAGAAGAAATGCGGGCAAGTGGGTTAACAAGGGGAGATGCAGAAAATAGGGCAAAATGGAGAAGATTGTCATGGGAACCGCAAGGCTAACCCCCGCTCTAGCAGGGGAAATGGCCTTAAAATGCATGTTGTTGTTTGTTGTATTTAGACAAAGAAAATGGCAATTTCAAAATGATGAACCATAATTGTTCTGTTTCTGAATGAAAGTCAGACTCATGGAAATATAGGAATACGAGGCATATCCATGGACGAGAGGAGTTGGGTTCCTCCAACAATTTCTGTCAATATAAGCGAGCGCCGACAGACACGTGCGCACGCACACACAGACACACACAAACACACAACCACAAACACATACACACTACACAATACATATATATATATATATATATATATATATATATATATATATATATATATATATATATATATATATATATATATATATATATATATATATATATATATATATATATATATATATATATATATATATATTGTCCACTTGGGGCTGACTCAGAAGAAGACCTTTGTTGGTCGAAAGCTTGGTCGACAATTAAAGATCGACGTCCTGAAGCTACGTCCGCGTCTTATTTAATCTAACGATTATATATTCAATACAAATGAGACGCCCTGCTCGTACTTTGGAGTTTCTACTATTTCTTACAGTTATATATACACAAAGAATTAAGTTAAGCACCCCTACACAACGAATTAAGGTAAGCACCCCCTAATATATATTCTTTGTGTATATGTATACATTGGCATATATTCTAAGGTATGTGAGATCAAATAATGATTGGTATGACATTAGCAATTATCCATTGATGAAATTGAGTGATCAAAGTGAAAAAAAGTGATTGGTTGAGTCAGTGATCCGATCACGTGGGTCCTACACACGTTATTGACGCAAAGATCGCTAGAGGTCTTCTCAGAACAATGACTGTACGTTAGAAAACATAAACGTCATCCACACTGTCCGTGATGGACCTATAGCTCCATACTTAAATTGAGGTGAAAATATGCCTAAAATTCCCAAAAAATTGCACCTTAAATTATTCAGAATACAATATTGAAAACGGCATGATTGTTATGTTTTTATGTGACCATAATATCACTTCTCCAGAAAATATAGCAATATCATGGGTATATTACACTGTTTTGACGACAACAAACTTGTAATGTGCGAGGTTGTAAAAAAACGGGGGGGGTGCTTAACTTAATTCTTTGTGTATATATATATATATATATATATATATATATATATATATATATATATATATATATATACAGATATACAGACTGTATATATATATATATATATATATATATATATATATATATATATACCACATATATATATATACAGACTTGGCATTTAATATGGAATTTTTTTTGTGGGGGTGAACTTACTTTTCAAGATGACTTAGAACCAAAAGTTCATTGGAATTATGTTGAAATTATTCTAGATTTTGTTAATGTGACCTTTAAAAGAAACAAAAACCACATTTGACATTTCGAAGCAAATAAATTGATCCTTGAAAGTGATGTAAACTGATATCGAACTCAATTCACGGACAGTACTGTGTTAAACTTCTGTACGTTTTCCAGAAGTATCTCTTTGTTTTGCACATTAGCCAAAAAAAATTTCAACAAAAACAAAAGCTAAATTATGACTGGGATTACGGACAGTAAAATTACAGTTCAGTCCTTCGTGTAACCCCCACGAGCATTCAGGAGAGCACGTACACGCCGAGGCATGGTGTTCACGAGATTTGCCAAGGTTTGGACAGGAATCGCTTGCCATGCAGTGACAATAGTCTGCTGCAATTCACGCACAGAGGCAGGCTGCTGGTCCAAGTTGTCGATTTGACGCGTTAATTCTGCCCACAAGTTCTCTATCGGATTTATATCCGGGGACATGGCAGGCCACTCCATATGCTCTACACCACGGTCAGCAAGAAAGTGTTGGATCATGCGAGCACGATGAGGCCGTGCATTGTCATCTTGGAAGACAAAGTTTCCTCGAAAGGCTGCACGAGCAAATGGAAGCAATGTTTCTTCCAGAATGACCCTGTACTTGAACTGGTTCAGGTTTCCATTCAGAACAACCAGGTCAGTTTTGCCCCCTGCATGAAAAGCAGCCCAAACTGTCACCCCACCACCTCCAGCTTGGACTCTTGGCACTATACAATCTTCGTTGTGGGCTTCATGCACTTGTCTGCGCACTCGGACACGGCCATCTTTACGATAGTCCAGAAATCTAGACTCGTCACTGAAGGTCACGTGATTCCAGTGTCCTGGCTGCCAGTGACGGTGCTCTCTAGCCCACTGCAATCGGCGCTGGCTGTGTTGTCTGGTCAGGCGTGGCTTTCTCAGGGGACGCCTGGCACGATAGTCTGCTTGAACCAGTCGTTGGTTGACTAGCCTTCTGGATACAGGCACATTTGTCAGTTGCTGCCACTCAGCCCTAAGCCGATTAGCTGACTTGGTACGGCCATTGCAGACTAACCGGTGCAGCTGGCGATCATCTCTCCTTGTGGTTCTGCGTGGACGTCCTGGCCTCGGTATTGGAGTAGGGACACCCCTCTGAGCATTTCGTTTCAGGATCTTTGACACCTGACCTTGAGTGATGCCATACTGCCGAGCAATAGCACGCTGTTTCATGCCAGAATTTCGTAAAGCCACCACTCCATGACAAACAGCATTGTCAAGTTGACGGACCATCTCCAGAGGAAGCGGCAATAACTTTTGTAGATGTGCAACAGTTGTTTTCCACTAATACAGAACGCAATGACCCTTATATACCCGATTGTGAAGCCAATCGTCAAATGTACCTGTCCTTACATTTTCTCAGACCACCTGTGATATAATCCTGTAATTGACTTCTTGCTGCGAAAGACAATCAGTGACATGGTTCTTTCAACAAAGACATCACCGAAGGGTAAAAGAAACTCATCAGATTGATATACTGAGTTCAGAAAGTAAACCCGAGTCAAGAAAAAAAATATATTCCATATTAAATGCCAAGTCTGTATATATACAGGATGCGTCAGCTATTTGAGAACAAAACTTTTAAGAAACATAAGTGGCCCAAACTTTAATTAAATATCCTCTCTTTTTTCAGCCCCAACATGGAAGCTTCGAATCTAACACAGACGATGAAAAGGCATGCCGTTCTCGTCACCTTAGCCGCCAACCACAGAGATTCTGAGATTGCATCCTTCTTAAATGTCGCCAGATCTTTCGTGTTTAAGATCAGAAAAGAGCTCCTGGCCTCTGCCGGGAATGTTTCCTCTGGGGAAAAAAGAAAAAAAGCATTCTTTTGACGGTCAGATATTGTCAGAAACGTCGAGATTGTCCAGCAAGTTTAGGGCATCATCAACGAGAACCCCGGCAAGTCAATGAGGGCCATTGCCAATCAGCTCAATGTTTCGGAGTCAACCATCAGACGTGTGGTGAACGAAGACATCAGGTACAAATCCTATGTTATGAAAAGAGGGCAGTTCATATCCGATAAGACCCGGAAGAACCGTGTGATCCGGGCGAAAGGCTTGCTGAACAAACTCAAGCACCCCGAGGAGCCCGACATGCTCTGGTTATTCTCAGATGAGAAAAACTTTGTCCAAGATCAAAAGGTAAAAAGGAGGAATGACAGATGGCTCTGCGGAAGCCTCACTGAAGTTTCCACTGTTATGCACACCAAATTCCCATCGTCTGTGATGGTATTTGGGGTCGTGAGCAATGAGGGCCATGTCATGCCTCCTCACTTTTTCCCGCAAGGTCTTAGGGTCAATGCGGCAGCCTACATCCAGACATTGGAGACGGTTGTCAAGCCCTGGATCGAGAAAGTTGCTCAGGGGAGGCCTTACATGTTTCAGCAAGACTCTGCTCCTCTCACACAGCCTGCATGGCCCAGGAGTAGATGGCCGAAAATTTTCATGATCATGCTACCCCTAACATTTGGCCTTCTAGCTCTCCTGATTTAAACCCCCTGGACTACTATGTCTGGAGCGTCATTGAGAGGGATACCAACAAGCATGCCCACAATACCAAGGACTCGTTGATGTCTGCTATTGGGGACGTTATGGCCAACATGAATAAAGATCACCTGAAAAACGCAGGTAGTCGTTTCAGAAGCCGTATCGAGGCAGTAATCGAGGCTGATGGCGGTTTTATTGAATAGTCTTTTGCTATGTGTATTTGAGAATATGTGTACCAAATTCGATAACAATATATTGGTTTTTCTAATAAATATTTTTGTTTTCCTTAAATTAAAATTTTGTTCTCAAATAGCTGACACACCCTGTACAGTATATATATACTAGTGGGGTCACCCGTGGGAATCCCACGGGTATGGACGTGTGGGACATTTGGACATCTTGATTTACATGCTGCACATTAAATTTTACAAAATGGTTAAAATGGTGCAATGAACACAATTTATTTATTTCACATAATATGTGACCCCTCACTCCTCTCCACCCTCACGCCTCTCCAATGCCACTCCTCCTCACACTCCTCTCCAATACCTCCTCACACTCCTCTCCAATATCTCCCCACACTCCTCTCCAATACCTCCTCACACTCCTCTCCAATACCTCCTCACACTCCTCTCCAACCCCTCACACTCCTCTCCAACCATTCACACTCCTCTCCAATCCCTCACACTCCTCTCCAATCCCTCACACTCCTCTCCAATCCCTCACACTCCTCTCCAACCCCTCACACTCCTCTCCAGTCCTTCGCACTCCTCTCCAATCCCTCACACTCCTCTCCAATCCCTCACACTCCTCTCCAATCCCTCACACTCCTCTCAAATCCCTCACACTCCTCTCAAATCCCTCACACTCCTCTCAAATCCCTCACACTCCTCTTCAATTCCTCATACTCCCCTCCAATCGCACCTCACTTGCCTCTCCAATCACGCCTCACTCTCCTCTCCAATCGCTCCTCACTCGCCTCTCCAATCGCTCTTCACTCACCTCTCCAATCGCTCCTCACTCTCCAACCCCTCGCTCCTCTCCAGCACCTCCTCACACTCCTCTCCAATCCCTCACTCCTCTCCAATCCCTCACACTCCTCTCCAATCATTCACATTCCTCTCCAATCCCTCACACTCCTCTCCAATCCCTCACACTCCTCTCCAATCGCTCACTCCTGTACAATCCCTCACACTCCTCTCCAATCCCTCACACTCCTCTCCAATCCCTCACACTCCTCTCCAATCCCTCACACTCCTCTCAAATCCCTCACACTCGTCTACAATTCCTCATACTCCCCTCCAATCGCACCTCACTCGCCTCTCCAACCCCTCCTCACACTCCTCTCCAATACCTCCTCACACTCCTCTCCAATACCTCCTCACACTCCTCTCCAATACCTCCTCACACTCCTCTCCAATACCCCTCACACTCCTCTCCATCTCCTCACACTCCTCTCCAACCCCTCACACTGCTCTCCAACCCCTGACACTCCTCTCCAATGCCTCACACTCCTCGCCAACTCCTCACACTCCTCGCCAACCCCTCACACTCCTCTCCAACTCCTCACACTCCTCTACAACCCTTCACACTCCTCTCCAATGCCTCACACTCCTCTCCAACCATTCACACTCCTCTCCAATCCCTCACACTCCTCTCCAATCCCTCACACTCCTCTCCAATCTCTCACACTCCTCTCCAGTCCTTCGCACTCCTCTCAAATCCCTCACTCCTCTTCAATTCCTCATACTCCCCTCCAATCACGCCTCACTTTCCTCTCCAATCGCTCCTCACTCGCCTCTCCAATCGCTCCTCACTCGCCTCTCCAATCGCGCCTCACTCGCACCTCACTCTCCAACCCCTTGCTCCTCTCCAACCCCTCGCTCCTCTCCAACCCCTCGCTCCTCTCCAACACCTCCTCTCCAATCCCTCACACTCCTCTCCAACCCCTCACACTCCTCTCCAACCCCTCACATTCCGCTCCAACCCCTCACACTCCTCTCCAACCCCTCACACTCCTTTCCTCTCCAACCCCTCACACTCCTCTCCAACCATTCACACTCCTCTCCAATCCCTCACACTCCTCTCCAATCCCTCACACTCCTCTCCAATCCCTCACACTCCTCTCCAATCCCTCACACTCCTCTCCAATCCCTCACACTCCTCTACAATCCCTCACACTCCTCTCCAATTCCTCACACTCCTCTCCAATTCCTCACACTCCTCTCCAATTCCTCACACTCCTCTCCAATTCCTCACACTCCTCTCCAATCCCTCACACTCCTCTCCAATCCCTCACACTCATCTCCAATCCCTCTCCAAGCCCTCACACTCCTCTCCAACCCCTCACACTCCTCTCCAATACCACCTCACACTCCTCTCCAATACCTCCTCACACTCCTCTCCAATACCTCCTCACTCTCCTCTCCGCTCCAATCGCGCCTCACTCGCCTCTCCAATCGCTCCTCACTCTCCCCTAAAATCGCTCCTCAAGCTCACCTCTCCAATCGCTCCTCACTCTCCAACCCCTCGCTCCTCTCCAACACTTCCTCACACTCCTCTCCAACATCTCCTCACACTCCTCTCCAACACCTCCTCACACTCCTCTCCAACACCAGCTCACACTCCTCTCCAATACCTCCTCACACTCCTCTCCAATACCTCCTCACACTCCTCTCCAATACCTCCTCACACTCCTCTCCAATACCTCCTCACTCCTCTCCAATACCTCCTCTCCAATACCTCCTCACACTCCTCTCCAATACCTCCTCACACTCCTCTCCAATACCTCCTCACACTCCTCTCCAATACCTCCTCACACTCCTCTCCAATACCTCCTCACACTCCTCTCCAATCGTGCCTCACTTGCCTCTCCAATCGCTCCTCACTCCCCTCTCCAATCGCCCCTCACTCCCCTCTCCAATGGCTCCTCACTTGCCTCTCCAATCGCTCCTCACTCTCCTCTCCAATCGGCCCTCACTCTCCAACCCCTCGCTCCTCTCCAACCCCTCACCCCTCTCCAACCTCACTCTCCTCTCCAATCGCTCCTCACTCTCCTCTCCAATCGGTCCTCACTCTCCAACCCCTCGCTCCTCTCCAATCGCTCCTCACTCTCCTCTCCAATCGGTCCTCACTCTCCAACCCCTCGGTCCTCACTCTCCAATCCCTCACTCCTTTCTAAACCCTCGCTCCTCTCCAACCCCTAGCTCCTCATTCTCCAACCCCTCACTCCTCTCCAACCCCTCGCTCCTCTCCAACTCCTCGCTCCTCTCCAACTCCTCGCTCCTCTCCAACCCCTCGCACATCTCCAACCCCTCGCTCCTCTCCAACTCCTCGCTCCTCTCCAACCCCTCGCTCCTCTCCAACCCCTCACCCCTCTCCAACCTCACTCTCCTCTCCAATCGCTCTTCATTCTCCTCTCCAATCGGTCCTCACTCTCCAACCCCTCGCTCCTCTCCAATCCCTCACTCCTTTCTAAACCCTAGCTCCTCATTATCCAACCCCTCACTCCTCTCCAACCCCTCGCTCCTCTCCAACCCCTCGCCCCTCTCCAATCCCTCACACTCCTCTCCAATCCCTCACACTCCTCTCCAATCCCTCACACTCCTCTCCAATCCCTCACACTCCTCTACAATCCCTCACACTCCTCTCCAATTCCTCACACTCCTCTCCAATTCCTCACACTCCTCTCCAATTCCTCACACTCCTCTCCAATTCCTCACACTCCTCTCCAATCCCTCACTCTCCAACCCCTAGCTCCTCTCCAACCCCTCGCTCCTCTCTAACCCCTCGCTCCTCTCTAACCCCTCGCTCCTCTCCAACCCCTCGCTCCTCTCCAACCCCTCGCACCTCTCCAACCCCTCGCTCCTCTGCAACCCCTCGCTCCTCTCCAACCCCTCACTCCTCTCCAACCCCTCGCTCTTCTCCAATCTCTCGCTCCTCTCAAACCCCTCGCTCCTGTCCAACACCTAGCTCCTCACTCTCCAACCCCTCGCTCCTCTCCAACCCCTCGCTCCTCTCCAACCCCTCGCTCCTCTCCAACCCCTCGCTCCTCTCCAACCCCTCGCTCCTCTCCAACCCCTCGCTCTTCTCCAATCCCTCACTCCTCTCCAACTCCTCGCTCCTGTCCAACCCCTACCTCCTCACTCTTCAACTCCTAGCTTCTCTCCAACCCTTAGCTCCTCCCTCTCCAACCCCTTGCTCCTCTCCAACCCCTTGCTCCTCTCCAACGCCTCGTTCCTCTCCAACCCCTTGCTCCTCTCCAACCCCTAGCTCCTCACTCTCCAACCCCTAGCTCCTCTCCAACCCCTCGCTCCTCTCCAACCCCTCGCTCCTGTCCAACCCCTAGCTCCTCACTCTCCAATCCCTAGCTCCTCTCCAACCCCTCGCGCCTCTCCAACCCCTCCCTCCTCTCCAACCCCTCGCTCTTCTCCAATCCCTCACTCCTCTCCAACCCCTAGCTCCTCTCCAACCCCTTGCTCCTCACTCTCCAACCCCTCACTCCTCACTCTCCAACCCCTCGCTCCTCTCCAACCCCTAGCTCCTCTCCAACCCCTCGCTCCACACGCTGCACAGTGGAGCATTGTACACAGGGGAGAGGAGGAAAGGATCACATACAGGGGAGAGGAGGGAGCATAGGGTGGGAAGTGAAACTTCTACCTTCACTTGGTTGACTTCACTTGATTTGATTTGAGCGGGTGGAGGGTGGAGGATGGAGGGTGGAGGGTGGAGGGTGGAGAGTGGAGAGTGGAGAACCCGGCTTGACTCTTGTTCATTTATAAATTTGAAAGTATCGAAAACGCTTCGCTTTACAAAGTAGAAGTGGATTAAAACCAAACGTTATTAATAAATATTGTATTGTGGTGCGGGAGCCCACACGTTGAACAAAGGTAGGCCACAACGCTTTGGTTATCATCGAGCTCTTTTTTCATTGCTCACTCATCCGCACTGGAGCGCTCCGGGCTGCGCGCCCGGTGTATATCCTGCGGCCACGCCTACCCCTCAGGCATGGCCGCCGCCCACTTGGTGCGTGGAATGATGCCCTCACGCCAATGAGCTTTCGTGTCCGCCACAGTATTCCATAGTTGGTCGACATTATTATGCACATTTTTGAAGAACTGTATTGTTTAATTACATAGTTGGAAGAGTTGAATCGCCTAAAACAAACTTTGTATGTAACCCCAGGAATATGGAATAATATAATTTGACTTTGGTTCGATCCCGAACTTCAGTATTCATTCGCTGTACTTTTACCAATTAATAATATAAATAACGTAGTCCTGGGAACGTTTTCTTCTATCCTTCACCTCTCGTTCCCTCTCTCATTCTCCTCTCTCATTCTCCTCTCTCATTCTCCTCCCTCATTCTCCTCTCTCATTCTACTCTCTCATTCTACTCTCTCATTCTACTCTCTCATTCTCCTTTCCCATTCTCCTTTCCCATTCTCCTCACTCATTCTCCTCTCTCATTCTCCTCTCTCCTTCTCTCTCTCATTCTCTTCTTTCATTCTCCTCTCTCCTTTTCTCTCTCATTCTCCTCTCTCCTTTGCCGTGACCACTTAACAGTCAACACATTCAAAAGGGATGTTGGAATACATTTTTCCGATTTTCTCAACTTTAGCTGAAACTGAGACTTGAACCATCCTAGCGACTGTGATGGTGAATTAGAGTGGCCTTTGAAAATGTATTTCGTTCTATAAACGGTAACTTTCATTGAATTTTTCTTCCTGTTTTTTGAAACCGAGTCACGATTGTTTTATATATCTCGGCATTTTCCCGTCTGTTATTTTAGGCAATTCAGCCTTGAGAACTCGTGCGGGAAAAAAACAAAAAAAACAATGATGGAATGAATGCCAGTAACAGGATTACCTTTACTTCCGTATAATAATGATGAATGAAATAATAACGAAGAAATATCTGTCAGCAATTTCCCGTCTGTGGCGATACGTGAACGAAGCTATGCTCCTCTCTCCACATTATTGTGACGACGTATAAATTAAATATTTCATCGTGACGATTGTCATCAAATGGAAAAGTCCGCCACGAATTTTTAATATATCTCGCCATTTTCCGTCTGTTATTTTAGGCGGTGTATGACCGACCGTGCCGCGATTTAAAAAAAATATATATCTCGGCAATTTCCCGTGTGTGCGTGAATGTTCTCAATTATTTCTGACACCGAGTCTAAAACCATCGATAAATATTAAATCAGATGGTGAATTCCAGATAAAATCGTGAGGGTGACTCAATGAATGGACTTTATTTTACAGGCCTTTGAGGCCCGTTTTTTTTCAACCAAGTCTAACACTATGTTAGCGACTGTTAAAAATGAAATGATATATCGTATTAGAATTGAAATAAACCTGTGTGAGAGAGAAAGACAGCACGGGCCTAACTAAACAGGCCTCAAAGCAATGCGAGTTAATAAAATGGTGGATATTTGTTTATGAAGCCTCTCCCAGAATGGGTGGAGCTACTCTCTAAACAGAGTAAGCCACACCCCCGGACAGACGGACAGAATCACCTTCGCCTATTATAATATATATATATATATATATATGTATATATATATATTGTTACGGTTTTGTGAATGAAGATAACCCCCCTCGTAGGTAGTCGCACCACAACATGTAGCCTCGCTTTAGTTCAGTTATTTCTTAGTAAATGTAAGCGTAGTCTCCTTTCCTGTGTTAGTTTTGCGTTGAGCAGGCCAGTGAGTTAGGTGTTCTTTGAGCTGAAATACCATGTGCTCGGCCTGGAACAAGTCTGGCAAGGCCGAAGGGAGGAGCTGCAGGGGGAGTGGCTGATAAGCCACGAGCAGCCAATCGGAGCCCAAGGGGAGTGGCTCACAACGGCAGAGAGAGGAGGGGCTTGGAACATTCGGGTAAGGCTGGGGAGGGGCCATATAAGACCCTGCCCCGAGCCCCCCGTGTCAGAACAGAGCAGAGGTGAGAACCGGGAGAGAACGAGAGAGAGAGTCGCCCAGCCCCTGAGTCAGAGCTTTTGTCTCAGCACGAGTGAAGTGCCTTGCTTGTTATACTCGCTGTACACGAACTCTCCCCGTGCCCTGTGCCCTGCGGCTGTATTAATCGCGCTTGTGGAGACGATCCATTCCGGGCCACAGACGCGCGACCTTCTTGCCTGCGCTCCCAGCATACGTGCCGTGAACATCGGAGGGCCGCGCCCGGTGAGCTGTCCGGGAGCGACCGGCGTCAAGGCGCGTTTGGCGCGCGAACTGTTCTTCCTCCTTTTCCCCCACGTGAGTGAGTGGGCCCGTGTCTGGGGATAAGTTAAGACTGTTAAGCATCTGCTCTGTATCTGCTCCTTCCCTTTATCGGGATCACTGTACATTATAAATAAACCTGTGTTCTTTCTCCTATTTGATCGTTCCCATCCTTTCCATCTATTGGCCTAGCATTGCACAAATAAAACCGCTCGAATCGGGTTGAATAAAAGTAACGGCACGAGTCACGTGATACGCAAAGCGATCGGCGTATTCGATTAGCGTGGCTTGTGCGAGGTTCAGTCCCCGTTCTCGTGGCAGCGTGGGTACCAAAGGTACATGTGGAATCGACCCGATACCCTTTCCCACGCCCGCTACGGGAGTGGCGACTCGGCCTCGTGGACACGAAGACCCGAGGGGGAAAAGAGGTTTAACCCCCCCTCCCCCCCCCCCCCTCCTCTGTACGTCGACGGGCTTGGGATTTAGATCTCACAGTTATATATATATATATATATATAACTGTGAGAAATAGTAGAAACTCCACAGTACGAGCAGGGCGTCTCATTTGCATTAAATAAATAATAAAAATCAGACGCGGACGCGGACGATCTTTAATGTCAGAGACTGAGATTAAATCAGACGCGGACGTAGCTTCAGGACGTCGATCTTTAATTTTCGACAAACTTTCGACCAACAAAGGTCTTCTTCTTAGTCGACCCCAAGTTCAACGGAAGTCAGTCATCTTTCTACATGGGAGGTGTTTGTTGGTCCTTTGGACATGTGGGAAGTGTTTGGACATGTTTCCAGGACATCATCCTGGAAACCTTTGCTGTCCAGAAGGAACATCAGGGCAAGACTAAAGTTTGCCAATGAACACCGAGGCAAAGACCAGCACTTCTGGAACAATGTGCTCTGGACAGATGAGTCAAAGGTAGAGCTATTTGGCCACAGTACCAGAAGACATGTTTGGCGAAAACCAAAGACAGCATTTGACCACAAGAACCTGATACCAACTGTAAAGCATGGTGGTGGAAATATTATGGTTTGGGGCAGCTTTGCTGCATCAGGGCCTGGGCAGCTCACCATCATAGAATCCACTATGAATTCTTCATTGTACCAGAGGGTGCTTGAGGATAATGTGAGGCCATCTGTCGGAAAGTTGAAGCTCAACCGAAGGTGGACCTTGCAACATGACAATGACCCTAAACATACCAGTAAATCCACCAAGGAATGGCTGAAAAGAAAGAAATGGAGGGTTTTGGAATGGCCACGTCAAAGCCCGGATCTAAATCCCATCGAGATGTTGCGGGGGGATTTGAAACGAGCTGTGCATGCAAGAAACCCCTCAAACATCGCACAGCTGAAAGAATTTTGCATGGAGGAGTGGGCAAAAATTTCTCCCAGTCGATGTCAGAGACTGGGAGACAGTTATAAGAAACGCCTACTTGAGGTTGTTTCTGCCAAAGGGGGCAATACCACCAATTAGAGCCAAGGGTGTACTTACTTTTTCCACATGCGAAATTTGCATTTATGTTCATTTAAATTATACAATGGACTACAAAATATAAATGTTTCATGATATTTGTTATATTATATGACCTTTATCTATCAATATCGTTGAAATGAAGATCAAATAGCTGTATGTTGAAATATGTTGAAAAAGTCCAAACTTTACATGGGGTGTACTTACTTTTTCACGTGACTGTACACACACACACACACACACACACACACACACACACACACACACACACACACACACACACACACACACACACACACACACGCAGGCATTGATTGGGGGCACCCATATATCTCGCTCCTTCTCCCTTAGAATACTGAGTATTGGCCCGCTGTACCGTTTTATAATTCTGGGACGGTGAGTTTATTTCGATTTAATCCTGTGATGTGATTTCATTTATTATTTGTTCTGTGATTTTCTTTGTTATTTCTAATCCTTTGTTAATTTTCCTGTGATTTTGTCGTCCGTTATATAATCCTGGGACGGTGAGTTAATTTCGATTTAATCCTGTGATGTGATTTGCTGTGTTATTTTGATGTGATCGTCCGTTATATAATCCTGGGACGGTGAGTTTATTTCGATTTAATCCTGTGATGTGATTTCCTTTATTATTTGTTCTGTGATTTTCTTTGTTATTTCTAATCCTTTGTTAATTTTCCTGTGATTTTGTCGTCCGTTATATAATCCTGGGACGGTGAGTTAATTTCGATTTAATCCTGTGATGTGATTTCCTGTGTTATTTTGATGTGATCGTCCGTTTTATAATCCTGTGACGGTGAGTTTGTTTCGATTTAATCCTGTGATGTGATTTCCGGTGTTATTTTGATGCGATCGTCCATTTTATAATCCTGTGACGGTGAGTTTATTTCGATTTAATCCTGTGATGTGATTTCCTGTGTTATTTTGATGTGATCGTCCGTTTTATAATCCTGAGACGGTGAGTTTATTTCGATTTAATCCTGTGATGTGATTTCCTGTGTTATTTTGATGTGATCGTCCGTTTTATAATCCTGAGACGGTGAGTTAATTTCGATTTAATCCTGTGATGTGATTTCCTGTGTTATTTTGATGTGATCGTCCGTTTTATAATCCTGGGACGGTGAGTTTATTTCGATTTAATCCTGTGATGTGATTTCCTGTGTTATTTTGATGTGATCGTCCGTTTTATAATCCTGAGACGGTGAGTTAATTTCGATTTAATCCTGTGATGTGATTTCCTGTGTTATTTTGATGTGATCGTCCGTTTTATAATCCTGGGACAGTGAGTTTATTTCGATTTAATCCTGTGATGTGACTCCCTGTGTTATTTTGATGTGATCATCCGTTTTATAATCCTGGGACGGTGAGTTAATTTCGATTTAATCCTGTGATGTGATTTCCTGTGTTATTTTGATGCGATCGTCCGTTTTATAATCCTGGGACGGTGAGTTAATTTCGATTTAATCCTGTGATGTGATTTCCTGTGTTATTTTGATGTGATCGTCCGTTTTATAATCCTGGGACGGTGAGTTTATTTCGATTTAATCCTGTGATGTGACTTCCTGTGTTATTTTGATGTGATCATCCGTTTTATAATCCTGAGACGGTGAGTTTATTTCGATTTAATCCTGTGATGTGACTTCCTGTGTTATTTTGATGTGATCGTCCGTTTTATAATCCTGGGACGGTGAGTTTATTAGGTTTACTCTCCATGAAATGGAGAGTAACCTATTATTACTGCTAGAGTTTTTCTTATTATTATTATTCTTCCACGCTATTTTGCACCTCCGAAAACTTCATAATTAAGTTTCTCAGCAACCGCTGGTCGGATTGACAGGAAATTTTCATCAAATGATCGGCTAGGCTCGTAGAATTTGATAATGCTAATGATGACGTCATAGGTCACGTGGTATGGGTGCCATCTTGTAAAACACCTTCAACTTTGCCCCTCTGTATCTCCGAAACGGCTCAATGGAAAAATTTGAGGAATGGCTCATTCCAAAGAACTCTGCAATGGGAACAAAAAACATGTGTATTGAGTATATCAAAAATGCTAACGTTAAGAGGTTAGAATTCGTCAAACACAGTTTTTCTCCCCCGAAAAAGAGATTTTTCCCCCAGATGCTTAGTTAAAAAAAACTCAGAATGCGAAAATTTTCGAAGTCATACGCCACATGGTTCGGCCGCCATCTTGTTTTCCGTGAAAAAACACAAAAAACCCTTTTTCTCCGCAACGGCTGAACGGATCGAGCCCAAACTTGGCATGCGTATTCGGATACCCATGACAAACAAAAAAGTCAGCGAGCACGACGTCATCCGACACGTGGTTTCAGAGTTATGACGTTTTCAAATCTCAAACTAGAAATGGAATCACCTCCATAATTTGTGGAGGTATCGAGTGGAAACTTTACACAAGTGTTCCTCATGGGGGGATGTTTAATCGTTACTTGAGACGTTTTTTTAAGTCACATGGTTTGGCCGCAATAAATAATGGAAGTTAAATTTTAAAAAGCTTGTAACTCTTGAACCACTGCATGGATCGACTTGAATTTTTAATACAATGTAGCTCTCATCGGGTGGAACAAGTGTGCAAAATTTCAAGATGATTGGATGTACCGTCGCGAAGCTAAAGTCTTTATTGTTGAAAGAGGAACAAACACACCATTTTGTCCTGCCAGGCCACATCTCCCAGTGCTTTTGCCATTTTCAGTTTTAATTTCCTTTAAAAAGCATTTTCTCTGCAATAATAGGGCCGATTGAGATAAAATTTTCACCATAGGAGGCACTCGGTCTGTAGAATATTTTAATGGTAATTATGACGTCGCAGGTCACGTGGTTCGGCCGCCATCTTGTTTTTCGTGAAAACACGAAAACCCCTTTTTCTCTGCAACGGCTGAACAGATCGAGGCCAGCCTTTGCAAGCAGAATCGCATACCCATGACGAACAAAAAAGTCAGCGAGCACGACATCATCCGACACATGGTTTCAGAGTTATGACGTTTTTAAGCATGAACCTTTAAAACCTAGCTCCTCCCTCATTTTTGATCCAATCGAGGGGAAAATTCACAGCTCTGTTCAGCATGTCAGTCTACTAAAATGTCATTTTAGAATTTGCGATAGGTCACGTGGTTTGGCAGATATCGTTAATTAAACGATTTTTTTTTTTAATGGATATCTCTTGAATCGCTTTATTGATCGACGTGAAACTTCATACTCCAGTAGAAGTCATGAAGAGTAACAAGTGTGCAAAATTTCAAGATGATTGGATGTACGGTCGCGAAGCTATAAGTCTTTATTGTTGAAAGAAGAAGAAACACACCATTTTGTCCTGCCAGGCCACGTCTCACAGTGAGTGCTATTGCCATTTTAAGTTTTAATTTCCTTTAAAAAACATTTTCTCTGCAATAATAGGGCCGATTGAGATAAAATTTTCACCATAGGAGGCACTCGGTCTGTAGAATATTTTAATGGTAATTATGACGTCGCAGGTCACGTGGTTCGGCCGCCATCTTGTTTTTCGTGAAAACACGAAAATCCATTTTTCTCTGCAACGGCTGAACAGATCGAGGCCAAACTTTGCACGCAGAATCGCATACCCATGACGAACAAAAAAGTCAGCGAGGACGACGTTATCCGACACATGGTTTCAGAGTTATGACGGTTTAAAGCATGAACCTTTAAAACCTAGCTCCTCCCTCATTTTTGATCCAATCGAGGAGAAACTTCACAGGTCTGTTCAGCATGTCAGTCTACTAAAATGTCATTTTAGAATTTGCGATAGGTCACGTGGTTTGGCAGATATCGTTAATTAAACGATTTTTTAAAAAAAAATGGATATCTCTTGAATCGCTTTATTGATCGACGTGAAACTTCATACTGTAGTAGAAGTCATGAATAGTAACAAGTGTGCAAAATTTCAAGATGATTGGATGTACGGTCGCGAAGCTATAAGTCTTTATTGTTCAAAGAAGAAGAAACACACCATTTTGTCTTTCCATAATGTGCTCACGATAACGCAATCTCCCGCGGTCAATTGAACTTCAAAAAAAATTATAATTGGAGATTTGTCAATAGATGAGGCATATTAACAAACAAATGAAACAGATTTGCTCAAATTCTGACTATTTTTAACTCGATCGTATTTCACTGAAAGTAAGCCCATCAAGGCGCGTACGTAATACACGAAAATACAATGGCCCATTTGCGCATATGCAAACATCCATCCACATATTACGTAAGGTGCTGTGCGAGAAGGAAATGGCTGTCATGGTCGTAATTGGTCTTGAAATTTGTGCAAATAAATGCCCTACACGATGCCGTTTATTTCGTCACAATCCATCCAGCCGATCTGAAGTTATATGAAGAAATGCATTTACGTCGTGACGTCATCACGCGATTTTCGAATTCAGACGTCTTTTCGGAAATTAAATAAAGATATAAATCGAAATGAATCATGTCCGCGATCCGCGCATGCGCGGTTTTCTCAGTCACTTTTCAGTGGCATCGCAGTGCAACCCATCTGCGCATGCGCCAGCTATTGAAAATTGGGTCGCCACGGCAAAATCCAAGATGGCCGCCACCATGTATGTCTGAACCTTGCAACCTGCATATCTTGAAAAATAAGCGAAGTAGCAACTTCTAATTTGGTGTGTGGGTGTATCTAGGCACAAGGAAGAACGCTATCGAAAATTGGGTCGCCACGTCAAAATACAAGATGGCCGCCACCATGTATGTCTGAACCTTGCAACCTGCATATCTTGAAAAATAAGCGAAGTAGCAACTTCTAATTTGGTGTGTGGGTGTATCTAGGCACAAGGAAGAACGCTATCGAAAATTGGGTCGCCAAGTCAAAATCCAAGATGGCCGCCACCATATATATGTCTGACCTTGCAACCGGCTTATCTTGAAAAATAAGCGTGTGTGTGTGTAGGGGGGATGTGTGTGTGTGGGGGGGGGTGGAGGGATGTGTGTGTGTGTTTGTGTGTAGGTGGGGGGGGGGGTTGTGTGTGTGTGTGTGTGTGTTTGGGGGTAGGGGTGTGGGTGGGGTTAGGGGGGATGTGTGTATGTGTGTGTGCGTGTGTGTGTGTGTGTGTGTGTGTGTGTGTGTGTGTAGGGGGGATGTGTGTGTGTGTGTGTGTGGGGGGAGGGATGTGTGTGTGTGTGTGGGGGGGGAGGGATGTGTGTGTGTGTGTGTGTGTGTGTGTGTGTGTGTGTGTGGGTGTGGGTGTGTGTGTGTGTGTGTGTGTGTGTTTGGAAGGGTGTGCATGTGGGGGGAGGGGTGTGGGTGTGTGTGTGGGAGGGGGTAGGAGGGATGTGTGTGTGTGTGTGTGTGTGTGTGTGTGTGTGTGTGTGTGTGTGTGTGTGTGTGTGTGTGTGTGTCGGGGTTGTATCCAAGGGGGTTGTGTCAAAGCATGTCCAATGAAAGTGGGGTTGTATCACAAGTGGGGTTGTATCAAAAGTGGGGTTGTATCAACAGTGGGGTTGCATCAAAAGTGGGTGCGAGTAAACCGGTCATCACTGCCAGCAGTTTTAAAGTGGCAGTTCTCGTTCGATTTAATCCTGTGATGTGACTTCCTGTGTTATTTTGATGTGATCGTCCGTTTTATAATCCTGGGACGGTGAGTTAATTTCGATTTAATCCTGTGATGTGATTTCCTGTGTTATTTTGATGTGATCGTCCGTTTTATAATCCTGGGACGGTGAGTTTATTTCGATTTAATCCTGTGATGTGATTTCCTGTGTTATTTTGATGTGATCGTCCGTTTTATAATCCTGAGACGGTGAGTTTATTTCGATTTAATCCTGTGATATGATTTCCAGTGTTATTTTGATGTGATCGTCCGTTTTATAATCCTGGGACGGTGAGTTTATTTCGATTTAATCCTGTGATGTGACTTCCTGTGTTATTTTGATGTGATCGTCCGTTTTATAATCCTGGGACGGTGAGTTAATTTCGATTTAATCCTGTGATGTGATTTCCTGTGTTATTTTGATGTGATCGTCCGTTTTATAATCCTGGGACGGTGAGTTTATTTCGATTTAATCCTGTGATGTGATTTCCTGTGTTATTTTGATGTGATCGTCCGTTTTATAATCCTGGGACGGTGAGTTAATTTCGATTTAATCCTGTGATGTGATTTCCTGTGTTATTTTGATGTGATCGTCCGTTTTATAATCCTGGGATGGTGAGTTTATTTCGATTTAATCCTGTGATGTGATTTCCTGTGTTATTTTGATGTGATCGTCCGTTTTATAATCCTGGGACAGTGAGTTTATTTCGATTTAATCCTGTGATATGATTTCCAGTGTTATTTTGATGTGATCGTCCGTTTTATAATCCTGGGACGGTGAGTTTGCTTCGATTTTATAATCCTGTAATGTGATTTCCTTTATTATTTGTTCTGTGATTTTCTTTGTTATGATTTCCTGTGTTATTTTGATGTGATCGTCCGTTTTATAATCCTGTGACGGTGAGTTTGTTTCGATTTAATCCTGTGATGTGATTTCCAGTGTTATTTTGATGCGATCGTCCATTATATAATCCTGGGACAGTGAGTTTGCTTCGATTTTATAATCCTGTAATGTGATTTCCTTTATTATTTGTTCTGTGATTTTCTTTGTTATGATTTCCTGTGTTATTTTGATGTGATCGTCCGTTTTATAATCCTGTGACGGTGAGTTTGTTTCGATTTAATCCTGTGATGTGATTTCCAGTGTTATTTTGATGCGATCGTCCATTATATAATCCTGGGACAGTGAGTTTGCTTCGATTTAATCCTGTGATGTGATTTCCTGTGTTATTTTGATGTGATCGTCCGTTTTATAATCCTGAGACGGTGAGTTTATTTCGATTTAATCCTGTGATGTGATTTCCTGTGTTATTTTGATGTGATCGTCCGTTTTATAATCCTGTGACGGTGAGTTTGTTTCGATTTAATCCTGTGATGTGATTTCCGGTGTTATTTTGATGCGATCGTCCATTTTATAATCCTGTGACGGTGAGTTTGTTTCGATTTAATCCTGTGATGTGATTTCCTGTGTTATTTTGATGTGATCGTCCGTTTTATAATCCTGAGACGGTGAGTTTATTTCGATTTAATCCTGTGATGTGATTTCCTGTGTTATTTTGATGTGATCGTCCGTTTTATAATCCTGAGACGGTGAGTTAATTTCGATTTAATCCTGTGATGTGATTTCCTGTGTTATTTTGATGTGATCGTCCGTTTTATAATCCTGGGACGGTGAGTTTATTTCGATTTAATCCTGTGATGTGATTTCCTGTGTTATTTTGATGTGATCGTCCGTTTTATAATCCTGAGACGGTGAGTTAATTTCGATTTAATCCTGTGATGTGATTTCCTGTGTTATTTTGATGTGATCGTCCGTTTTATAATCCTGTGACGGTGAGTTTGTTTCGATTTAATCCTGTGATGTGATTTCCGGTGTTATTTTGATGCGATCGTCCATTTTATAATCCTGTGACGGTGAGTTTATTTCGATTTAATCCTGTGATGTGATTTCCTGTGTTATTTTGATGTGATCGTCCGTTTTATAATCCTGAGACGGTGAGTTTATTTCGATTTAATCCTGTGATGTGATTTCCTGTGTTATTTTGATGTGATCGTCCGTTTTATAATCCTGAGACGGTGAGTTAATTTCGATTTAATCCTGTGATGTGATTTCCTGTGTTATTTTGATGTGATCGTCCGTTTTATAATCCTGGGACGGTGAGTTTATTTCGATTTAATCCTGTGATGTGATTTCCTGTGTTATTTTGATGTGATCGTCCGTTTTATAATCCTGAGACGGTGAGTTAATTTCGATTTAATCCTGTGATGTGATTTCCTGTGTTATTTTGATGTGATCGTCCGTTTTATAATCCTGGGACAGTGAGTTTATTTCGATTTAATCCTGTGATGTGACTCCCTGTGTTATTTTGATGTGATCATCCATTTTATAATCCTGGGACGGTGAGTTAATTTCGATTTAATCCTGTGATGTGATTTCCTGTGTTATTTTGATGCGATCGTCCGTTTTATAATCCTGGGACGGTGAGTTAATTTCGATTTAATCCTGTGATGTGATTTCCTGTGTTATTTTGATGTGATCGTCCGTTTTATAATCCTGGGACGGTGAGTTTATTTCGATTTAATCCTGTGATGTGACTTCCTGTGTTATTTTGATGTGATCGTCCGTTTTATAATCCTGGGACGGTGAGTTAATTTCGATTTAATCCTGTGATGTGATTTCCTGTGTTATTTTGATGTGATCGTCCGTTTTATAATCCTGGGACGGTGAGTTTATTTCGATTTAATCCTGTGATGTGATTTCCTGTGTTATTTTGATGTGATCGTCCGTTTTATAATCCTGAGACGGTGAGTTTATTTCGATTTAATCCTGTGATATGATTTCCAGTGTTATTTTGATGTGATCGTCCGTTTTATAATCCTGGGACGGTGAGTTTATTTCGATTTAATCCTGTGATGTGACTTCCTGTGTTATTTTGATGTGATCGTCCGTTTTATAATCCTGGGACGGTGAGTTAATTTCGATTTAATCCTGTGATGTGATTTCCTGTGTTATTTTGATGTGATCGTCCGTTTTATAATCCTGGGACGGTGAGTTTATTTCGATTTAATCCTGTGATGTGATTTCCTGTGTTATTTTGATGTGATCGTCCGTTTTATAATCCTGGGACGGTGAGTTAATTTCGATTTAATCCTGTGATGTGATTTCCTGTGTTATTTTGATGTGATCGTCCGTTTTATAATCCTGGGACGGTGAGTTTATTTCGATTTAATCCTGTGATGTGATTTCCTGTGTTATTTTGATGTGATCGTCCGTTTTATAATCCTGGGACAGTGAGTTTATTTCGATTTAATCCTGTGATATGATTTCCAGTGTTATTTTGATGTGATCGTCCGTTTTATAATCCTGGGACGGTGAGTTTGCTTCGATTTTATAATCCTGTAATGTGATTTCCTTTATTATTTGTTCTGTGATTTTCTTTGTTATGATTTCCTGTGTTATTTTGATGTGATCGTCCGTTTTATAATCCTGTGACGGTGAGTTTGTTTCGATTTAATCCTGTGATGTGATTTCCAGTGTTATTTTGATGCGATCGTCCATTATATAATCCTGGGACAGTGAGTTTGCTTCGATTTTATAATCCTGTAATGTGATTTCCTTTATTATTTGTTCTGTGATTTTCTTTGTTATGATTTCCTGTGTTATTTTGATGTGATCGTCCGTTTTATAATCCTGTGACGGTGAGTTTGTTTCGATTTAATCCTGTGATGTGATTTCCAGTGTTATTTTGATGCGATCGTCCATTATATAATCCTGGGACAGTGAGTTTGCTTCGATTTAATCCTGTGATGTGATTTCCTGTGTTATTTTGATGTGATCGTCCGTTTTATAATCCTGAGACGGTGAGTTTATTTCGATTTAATCCTGTGATGTGATTTCCTGTGTTATTTTGATGTGATCGTCCGTTTTATAATCCTGTGACGGTGAGTTTGTTTCGATTTAATCCTGTGATGTGATTTCCGGTGTTATTTTGATGCGATCGTCCATTTTATAATCCTGTGACGGTGAGTTTGTTTCGATTTAATCCTGTGATGTGATTTCCTGTGTTATTTTGATGTGATCGTCCGTTTTATAATCCTGAGACGGTGAGTTTATTTCGATTTAATCCTGTGATGTGATTTCCTGTGTTATTTTGATGTGATCGTCCATTTTATAATCCTGGGACGGTGAGTTTGTTTCGATTTTATAATCCTGTAATGTGATTTCCTTTATTATTTTCTTTGTTACATCTAATTTTCCTGTGATTTTATCGTCCGTTATATAATCCTGTGATTTTATTATAGCCCGGTAACGTCATTTTGCATAGAATCCTGTAATGTTGATCAATCCTTTGATTTTCCGGTAGGGCACTGACTCAATAATCCAATGCATGCTCCGTTGGGTAAAATTTCCCCTTAATACAACGATGTGGTAATTCTCCTTTTTCCTCTCTAGGTCTAGCCAGCTCCTAAGGAGAGAGGGGGCCCATTGGGGTACTTGGACTTCACCCCCACTTTACTGACCCCACTCCATGGTAGGTTAGGGTGTGGCTCCAGCCCATTGCACGTGTCGAGGTACTCTTGACGGAGATAGGAGGACCCAACGCACCACCATGGTGAACCAGGTAAATTGGGGATAAATGCCAAGTACTTCGAATGGTATCCCCAGGGGGATCCAGGGTGATAACTAAAACGATCTTTAAGATGTTGTAGTGAAAGATGGAGGAGTGTGGTGGCAATGGTTGGGGGCACCCATATATCTCGCTCCTTCTCCCTTAGAATACTGAGTATTGGCCCGCTGTACCCTCCCAAGCTTCTTGAGGGCAGTCGAAGACCATACATGATAACCCCATTTCGCGCCAGAAGACCTCCCTAGAAATCTATCGCCCCTCAAGGTCGGTGCATTGGATTGCGTGTACCCTAGAAACTAAAATATTATGTCCTCCCTGTGGCCTTGCCGCCCACTCAGGCTCCTCACTGTCTGGGCCACCTCTTTGGTCCCAGTATGGGACGAGGGTAGAGGGACGTGATGAGAACCATGTATAGGACCCACTGGACGGCTGGAACTCTAATGTTTTCAGTGTATGGCCTCGGGGCGCTTCCTTGTGCATTGTACGCATCACGACTTGCTACTTGCTAATGTGGGTCGCGCTGCCGTGTACCGGGCGCCGCCGTATCGGTGCATAGACTGCAAATATTCCGTGCATGTAAAGGCTCTTGTAATAAACACCGTGTGAACAGTTCTGAGTGCTTCCCGGGTCTCACTCTGGGTGGAGGGGGATCGGAGACGTGGGAAGCAGACTGCTGCTACCACATACACACAGACACACAAACATCTGATTTCACAAGGCCAATGCACAATTAATTGTGCGTCGTTTGTGATCCAATAACTTTCGTTCTCTGTATTCCCAGTCTTTTCACCCATAGCCTACTTCCTTGTGTAAATCTCAACTCAAAAAAAACAAAAAAACAAAAAAACAAAAAAAAAAACATTTCCTTCTCTGTTCTCATTCGTTTATTCATTCTTATTCGTTCGTTCGTTCTTCGACCACGTGTTTCTCCCCCATTTCCCCAGATAGTTTTCACTCATTAACCTTCAATGTTTACACTTTCCCCTGAAGTTATGTATTCCGTCATATTTTATAACACCTTTTTCTTCTTCTTCTTTAAAAGGCTGCTTTCGACTTGCTCACCAAATCAATTCATCCCAAAAAAAATATCCATCTCCTATAGTGCCTTTTTTCTACATTCCCTAAACTCTCCTGCACTCCATCCTCCATCCAGCGTCCTTAAACGTATTTTTAACTCGAAGGTCACAAGAAACTCATTTTGCAATAAATGTTCGTTTCCCATAAATCGTACACTTTCAAAAATCCAATCTCACCCCTCCGATCCAAATCTTCCCCATAACCCCTCCCCTCCAAATCTTCCCCATCACCCCTCCCCTCCAAATCTTCCCCATCACCCATCCCTTTCAAATCTCCCCCCTTGCCCCCTCCCTCCTAAACTACCCCCTCACCCCTCCCCGCCAAGACGCCCCCTCGCCCCTCCCCTCCTAGACTCCTGCCTCACCCCTCCCCTCCAAATCTCCCCCATATCCCATCCCTTTCAAATCCCTCCCCTTGTCCCTTCCCTCCCAAACTCCCCCCTCACCCCTCCCCTTCAAATCTCCCCACCCTCATTGCTTCTCAATTTCCCCCCTCTCACTCCCCCTCCTCAAAGCGTCCTCCCCGCTTCTTCCCCCTTCAAACTCTCACCTCCATCTCCCCCAACCTTCTGCCTCGCTCTTCCCCCTCCTCAAATAACACCTCATTGTGGCTCACCCAATCACCATCAAACCTTTTGTCCGCCCCATCCTTCCCTTTCTCCGAGCTATTCTGAAATCTCTGACACACCTTCAACAGCTCTCCCTACCTCTTCCACCTCTTCCACATCTTACCCTACCCCTCCTCCCCCCTGTTCTGTATCTGATACTCCCCCTTCCTCTTCATTAACGGTATGGACCTCAAACATCCGGGGCCTTCGTTCAAACTTAACTGATCTCTCCATACAGGTTGCTTCTGTCAAACCAGACGTGATCTGCTTAACAGAAACTTTCCTCCTTTATGATGTCTCTGATTCCATAGTATCTCTCCCGGGCTACTCCCTCCTCCGGTATGATAGACCTGAGCCTCGTCCTGGAGGCGGGGTTGCTATCTTTATCAAAAACTCTCTTCCTCACTCGCCCTGCACTGCACTCTCTCCACCTCACCCCCAGGAATACCTCTGGCTACGGCTTCCCCTTCGCTCCCACCTCTTGTTCATATGTGTGTTGTACCGTCCACCAAACAGTGATGACTCCATCTACATCTCGCTATCTGATGATATGGACCAACTTCTATCTACTCATCCCAACTCTCTCTTCCTCATATGTGGTGATTTCAACTGTCATCATGCCAGTTGGCTGGGTGTGGGTACCTCTCTCACCAGCCATGGCTCCTCAGCAAAGGACTTCTGCGACTCACTGGGACTGACACAATCTGTCAATTTCCCGACCCGGATCTCAGTCAACGGAACATCTTCTCTTCTGGACTTGGTTATGACTAACTTCCCTGAAAATGTCTGCTGCTCTTCTTCTGCTCCGATCGGATCATTTGATCATGTCCTTGTTAAAGTGGACATCTCTCTGACCATCCTCAGGGAGCCTGCTCAGCGTCGACGAGTCTGGCATTTCACTCAGGCCAACTGGCATGGTCTTCAAGCAGCCATCAATCATCTGGACTGGTCTCCCATCTCTACCACCTCTGACATCAACTCATCCTGGGAATTCTTCCAAAGTAAATTGCTCTCTCTCATGCACAGATTTATCCCATCTCGTCTTCAGTTGTCATACCCTTCCTCCCGTCCATGGTACACGGAATCTTGTGGTGAGGCTGTTGCCCAGAAACAACTTGCCTTCGTCTCCTGGAAAGGAAATCCAACGGAAGGAAATCTCATTTCCTTTCACAAAGCCCGAAACAAGTGTGTGTCCACCCTCAGGAGAGCCAGGAAACAATATCTCTCCGTTCTCAAGACCGAACTCTCTTATCTGTCTCCCTCTTCCAAATCCTGGTGGCGTCTGGTCAAATCCGTTTCTGGTGTTTGTTCCCCCTCCATCCCCTCCCTTACCTCAAACGGCTACACAGCTGACTCCGCACGTGAAAAAGCTGAATGCCTCAACTCTGTGTTTGCCTCTAAATCTTGTGTCCCAAACCCATCCCTCTCTGTACCCACCATACCCAGTCGAACCCTGCTGCTTCTGGACTCCGTGTCCTTTCCTCCTGACAAGGTGGAAAAGTTTCTGTCAACCCTCGACTCTGATTCTGCAACTGGACCCGACGGCATCAGCCCACGGGTCCTAAAATCCTGCTCTGCTGCTCTATCTCACCCTCTCTCTGTTCTCTTCACCCTCTCTTTTGCTCAAGGTCAACTGCCATCTGCTTGGAAATCAGCCAACATCACCGCTTTGCACAAAAAAGGTGCAAAAACAGATCCTAGCAACTACAGACCAATCAGCCTTCTCCCAATTATCAGCAAAGTCATGGAATCCATCATTGCTTCTGATATGAAATCTTTCCTCTTCTCCAATGGCTTGATCTCTGATCATCAATTTGGTTTCAGACCAGGTCACTCTACTCTGGACATGCTGCTTCTGCTGTCTCAACAATGGATGGAGGTCCTCAATGCCAAACAGGAAATTAGAGCTGTCTCCCTCGACATATCACGTGCCTTCGACACGGTCTGGCACCCCGCTCTGCTCACCAAACTCTCCTCCTTTGGTATCCATGGAAATCTCCACGCATGGCTGGCGGACTTCCTCTCTAGTCGTCGTCAACGTGTGGCCCTGAATGGGTTTCTCTCATCTCCTCTTCTTGTTCAGGCTGGAGTTCCCCAAGGCAGTGTTCTGGGCCCCGTGCTTTTTCTGGTCTTCATCAATGATCTCTCTGACTCTCTCGAAAATCCTCTCTATCTCTTTGCTGATGACTCCACTCTCTGCCGCTCCATTCCTCTTCCCTCAGATCGGCAGTCTGCTGCCTCCTCACTCTCTGAAGACCTGGACAAAATCACAGACTGGTCAAACAAGTGGAACATGTCTTTCAATCCTGACAAATCTCACACTCTTACTATGTCTCTCCGAAAAGATCGACTGGACAACCCTCCCATCTACTTTCTCAACAATCCTCTCCAAGAAGTTCTGTCGCTCAATATTTTGGGTCTCACTATCTGCCATGATCTTTCTTGGGAAAACCACATTTCCAAGCTGGCCTCCAAAGCCAGTCGCCGACTGGGCATCCTCCGTCGTGCGAAGTCCTTCCTCGGCACACCTGAGCTCCTCACCACATACAAGGCTTTCATCCGCAGCTCAATGGAATACTGTTCTCCCCTATGGGCCGGTGCTCCTGCCTCACACCTAGCTCGGCTTCACGCTGTTGAAACCAAAGCTTTCAGAATTATTGGAATCTCCCGCGATGAAGCTATCTCTGAGGGCCTTTCACTCACTCACCGCAGGCAGGTAGGTGGTCTTTCTGTCTTCTACCGACTCCTCTCCGGCCTTGCACCCCCAGCTCTCTCTGTGCTCTGTCCCCCAAATATTCCTACAGGTCGCACAAGATCTGCCAGCAACCCTCTGATGGTTAAACTGCCGAAATCTCGGCTCTCCGCTCACCTTCACTCTTTCATTCCTCTTTTCTCCCGCCTCTGGAACAAACTCCCTCACTCCCTTCAATCCCACTCCTCCCTCCAGGTCTTTAAAACAGCTGTTCACCACCATCTCTTATCTTCCCCCATCCAAAACCTTGATCTTTTCTACCCCCGCTAATTCACCCCAGATCCACCTTGTTTGAAATTCCAACTTCTTTCCTGGAAGTCCTGGCAGTGTCCATATGTTTTATACCTCTCCCACTGCCCCCTTCCCACGCCCCCCCCCCCCCCAAAGCCCTCACCCTCTCTCAGATCTCTCGATGTCTCCATGTCTCTCGGTCCCTGCTCTCAAATGTTGTGTTTGTGTCCTTCCCCCTCTCTCCCCATCTTGTCTACCGCTCCCTATGTTATGTTTTATGTGTCGGTTTGTCTTTCTGTGTGATTAATGTTCGCTCTTTCACGAGCCTCGATCTTGTATACAAAACAAAACAAACAAAAAAAAAAAAAACAAAAAAAAATAATTAATAACATTATGTGGATTTTGTCATCGGTCCAACTTCTGCATTTAAGCAATTACATTGCTGCACAACTCAGATGTACAACTAACAAACATTTCTTGGTAAATCCATTGTCGTAGATTATAGAAAAGACAACTGTATTATAGATTGTAGAAAAGACTACAGAAAAGACTAAGTCCTGTATTTCGACTATAGAAAACACGACTGTATTTTAAATTATAGAAAAGACACTGTATTTTAGAGTTTAGACTATAGAAAAGACTCCTTTATATTAGACTATAAAAAAGACTACTGTATTTTAGACTATAGAAAAGACTACTGTATTTTAGACTATAGAAAAGACTACTGTATTTTAGACAACAGAAAGACTACTGTATTTTAGACAACAGAAAAGACTACTGTATTTTAGAGTTTAGACCATAGAAAAGACTCCTTTATTTTAGACTATAGAAAAGACTACTGTATTTTAGACTATAGAAAAGACTACTGTATTTTAGACTATAGAAAAGACTACTGTATTTTAGACTATAGAAAAGACTACTGTATTTTAGACTATAGAAAAGACTACTGTATTATAGACTATAGAAAAGACTACTGTATTTTAGACTATAGAAAAGACTACTGTATTTTAGACTGCAGAAAAGACTCCTGTATTTTAGACTATAGAAAAGACTACTGTATTTTAGACTGCAGAAAAGACTCCTGTATTTTAGACAACAGAAAAGACTACTGTATTTTAGACTATAGAAAAGACTACTGTATTTTAGACGATAGAAAAGACTACTGTATTTAAGACTATAGAAAAGACTACTGTATTTAGACTATAGAAAAGACGACTGTATTTTAGACTACATAAAAGACTACTGTATTTTAAAGTTTAGACTATGGAAAAGACTCCTTTATTTTAGACTATAGAAAAGACGACTGTATTTTAGACGACATAAAAGACTACTGTATTTTAGAGTTTAGCCTATGGAAAAGACGACTGTATTTTAGACTGTAGAAAAGACTACTGTATTTTGGACTATAGAAAAGACTACTGTATTTTAGACAACAGAAAAGACTACTGTATTTTAGACGATAGAAAAGACTACTGTATTTTAGACAACAGAAAAGACTACTGTATTTTAGACAACAGAAAAGACTACTGTATTTTAGACAACAGAAAAGACTACTGTATTTTAGACTGTAGAAAAGACGACTGTATTTTAGACAACAGAAAAGACTACTGTATTTTAGAGTTTAGACTATGGAAAAGACTACTGTATTTTAGACTATAGAAAAGACTACTGTATTTTGGACTATAGAAAAGACTACTGTATTTTAGACAACAGAAAAGACTACTGTATTTTAGACTATAGAAAAGACTACTGTATTTTAGACTATAGAAAAGACTACTGTATTTTAGACTACAGAAAAGACTACTGTATTTTAGACAACAGAAAAGACTACTGTATTTTAGACTGTAGAAAAGACTACTGTATTTTAGACAACAGAAAAGACTACTGTATTTTAGACTACAGAAAAGACTACTGTATTTTAGACAACAGAAAAGACTACTGTATTTTAGACTACAGAAAAGACTACTGTATTTTAGACTGTAGAAAAGACTACTGTATTTTAGACTACAGAAAAGACTACTGTATTTTAGACTGTAGAAAAGACTACTGTATTTTAGACAACAGAAAAGACTACTGTATTTTAGACTACAGAAAAGACTACTGTATTTTAGACAACAGAAAAGACTACTGTATTTTAGACAACAGAAAAGACTACTGTATTTTAGACTACAGAAAAGACTACTGTATTTTAGACAACAGAAAAGACTACTGTATTTTAGACTACTGTATTATAGATCACAGAAAAGACGACTGTATTTTAGACTGCAGAAAAGACAACTGTATTTTAGACTGCAGAAAAGACTCCTGTATCTTAGACTATAGAAAAGACGACTGTATTTTAGACTATATAAAAGACTCCTGTATCTTAGACTATAGAAAAGACGACTGTATTTTAGACTATATAAAAGACTACTGTATTTTAGACTACAGGTAAGACTACTGTATTTTAGACTATAGAAAAGACCACTGTATTTTAGACGATAGAAAAGACTACTGTATTTAAGACTATAGAAAAGACTACTGTATTTAGACTATAGAAAAGACGACTGTATTTTAGACTACATAAAAGACTACTGTATTTTAAAGTTTAGACTATGGAAAAGACTCCTTTATTTTAGACTATAGAAAAGACGACTGTATTTTAGACTACATAAAAGACTACTGTATTTTAGAGTTTAGACTATGCAAAAGACGACTGTATTTTAGACTATAGAAAAGACTACTGTATTTTGGACTATAGAAAAGACTACTGTATTTTAGACAACAGAAAAGACTACTGTATTTTAGACGATAGAAAAGACTACTGTATTTTAGACAACAGAAAAGACTACTGTATTTTAGACAACAGAAAAGACTACTGTATTTTAGACAACAGAAAAGACTACTGTATTTTAGACAACAGAAAAGACTACTGTATTTTAGACTGTAGAAAAGACGACTGTATTTTAGACAACAGAAAAGACGACTGTATTTTAGAGTTTAGACTATGGAAAAGACTACTGTATTTTAGACTATAGAAAAGACTACTGTATTTTGGACTATAGAAAAGACTACTGTATTTTAGACAACAGAAAAGACTACTGTATTTTAGACGATAGAAAAGACTACTGTATTTTAGACTATAGAAAAGACTACTGTATTTTAGACTACAGAAAAGACTACTGTATTTTAGACAACAGAAAAGACTACTGTATTTTAGACTATAGAAAAGACTACTGTATTTTAGACTACAGAAAAGACAACTGTATTTTAGACTACAGAAAAGACTACTGTATTTTAGACAACAGAAAAGACTACTGTATTTTAGACTACTGTATTATAGATCACAGAAAAGACGACTGTATTTTAGACTGCAGAAAAGACAACTGTATTTTAGACTGCAGAAAAGACTCCTGTATCTTAGACTATAGAAAAGACGACTGTATTTTAGACTATATAAAAGACTCCTGTATCTTAGACTATAGAAAAGACGACTGTATTTTAGACTATATAAAAGACTACTGTATTTTAGACTACAGGTAAGACTACTGTATTTTAGACTATAGAAAAGACTACTGTATTTTAGACTATAGAAAAGACTCCTGTATTTTAGACAATAGAAAAGACGACTGTATTTTAGACTGCAGAAAAGACAACTGTATTTTAGACTGCAGAAAAGACTCCTGTATCTTAGACTATAGAAAAGACTACTGTATTTTAGACTATATAAAAGACTCCTGTATCTTAGACTACAGAAAAGACGACTGTATTTTAGACTATATAAAAGACTACTGTATTTTAGACTACAGGTAAGACTACTGTATTTTAGACTATAGAAAAGACAACTGTATTTTAGACTACAGAAAAGACTACTGTATTTTAGACTATAGAAAAGACTACTGTATTTTAGACAATAGAAAAGACTACTGTATTTTAGACTACAGAAAAGACTACTGTATTATAGATCACAGAAAAGACGACTGTATTTTAGACTATAGAAAAGACTCCTGTATTTTAGAGTTTAGACCATAGAAAAGACTCCTTTATTTTAGACCATAGAAAAGACTACTGTATTTTAGACTATAGAAAAGACTACTGTATTTTAGACTAAAGAAAAGACAACTGTATTTTAGACTGCAGAAAAGACTACTGTATTTTAGACAACAGAAAAGACTACTGTATTTTAGACTGGAGAAAAGACTACTATATTTTAGACTATAGAAAAGACTACTGTATTTTAGACTACATAAAAGACGACTGTATTTTAGACTATAGAAAAGACTACTGTATTTTAGACTACAGGTAAGACTACTGTATTTTAGACGATAGAAAAGACTACTGTATTTTAGACGATAGAAAAGACTACTGTATTTTAGACTATAGAAAAGACTACTGTATTTTAGACGATAGAAAAGACTACTGTATTTTAGACGATGGAAAAGACTACTGTATTTTAGACGATAGAAAAGACTACTGTATTTTAGCCGATAGAAAAGACTACTGTATTTTAGACTATAGAAAAGACTACTGTATTTTAGACGATAGAAAAGACTACTATATTTTAGACGATAGAAAAGACTACTGTATTTTCGACGATAGAAAAGACGACTGTATTTTAGACGATAGAAAAGACTACTGTATTTTAGACTATAGAAAAGACTACTGTATTTTAGACAACAGAAGACTACTGTATTTTAGACTATAGAAAAGACTCCTGTATTTTAGACTTTCGAAAAGACTACTGTATTTTAGACTATAGAAAAGACTACTGTATTTTAGACTACAGAAAAGACTCCTGTATTTTAGACTTTCGAAAAGACTACTGTATTTTAGACTATAGAAAAGACTACTGTATTTTAGACTACATAAAAGACAACTGTATTTTAGACTACAGAAAAGACTACTGTATTTTAGACAACAGAAAAGACTACTGTATTTTAGACTGCAGAAAAGACCTGTATTTTAGACTATAGAAAAGACAACTGTATTTTAGACTACAGAAAAGACTACTGTATTTTAGACAACAGAAAAGACTACTGTATTTTAGACTATAGAAAAGACTACTGTATTTTAGACAACAGAAAAGACAACTGTATTTTAGACTACTGTATTATAGATCACAGAAAAGACGACTGTATTTTAGACTGCAGAAAAGACAACTGTATTTTAGACTGCAGAAAAGACTCCTGTATCTTAGACTATAGAAAAGACGACTGTATTTTAGACTATATAAAAGACTACTGTATTTTAGACTACAGGTAAGACTCCTGTATTTTAGACTATATAAAAGACTCCTGTATCTTAGACTATAGAAAAGACGACTGTATTTTAGACTATATAAAAGACTACTGTATTTTAGAGTACAGGTAAGACTACTGTATTTTAGACTATAGGTAAGACTACTGTATTTTAGACTATAGAAAAGACTAGTGTATTTTAGACTACAGAAAAGACTACTGTATTTTAGACTACAGAAAAGACTACTGTATTTTAGACTGCAGAAAAGACTACTGTATTTTAGACTACAGAATTTTGGACTATAGAAAAGACTACTGTATTTTGGACAATAGAAAATACTACTGTATTTTAGACTGCATAAAAGACTAATGTATCATAGACAAGAGAAAAGACGGCTGTATTTTAGACAAGAGAAAAGACTGCTGTATTTTAGACTACAGAAAAGACTACTGTATTTTAGACTATAGAAAAGACTACTGTATTTTAGACTATAGGTAAGACTATTGTATTTTAGACTATAGAAAAGACTAGTGTATTTTAGACTGCAGAAAAGACTACTGTATTTTGGGCTATAGAAAAGACTACTGTATTTTGGACTATAGAAAAGACTATTGTATTTTGGACTATAGAAAAGACTACTGTATTTTGGACTATAGAAAATACTACTGTATTTTAGACTGCATAAAAGACTACTGTATTTTAGACAAGAGAAAAGACGGCTGTATTTTAGACAAGAGAAAAGACTGCTGTATTTTAGACTACAGAAAAGACTACTGTATTTTAGACTATAGAAAAGACTACTGTATTTTAGACTATAGGTAAGACTATTGTATTTTAGACTATAGAAAAGACTACTGTATTTTAGACTCTAGGTAAGACTACTGAAAATAAAAGACCATCCATCCATCTGTAAACTAAAGCAATGCGACTGTCGCCAATATGCCTCCGCATCGTCCCACAATGGGTAGATGCCGCCCTCGTTCACTGTCCTAAAAATAAACAAGTTTGATTTAAATCCCTTCAGTAGTTCTCAAGTATCACATTTTTACCAGCCATGACAGGTTTCACATCGATCGGGGAAGCGGTTTCAGAGAAGGGATTTTTTTAAAATATCGGCTTTAAAGCTAAAATGGCTGCCACACCACGTGACATATGACCTTAAAATGTACACTCTGCATATGTATGGGTAGGGGATCATATTTGTGAAGTTTCGTGTTGATCGGATAAGGTTCATTTTTCTATCCAAGATGGCTGCCAAACCACGTGACCTACGACATCATCATTTTCAAACTATATGCAATATCAAACTATAATTGACTAATATCATGAATACAGATCAGGAAAACATCGGTCTTGCACCGCCTTGAGACGCCTCACCTCTTTCCTCCCACGGTCGCTAAGCTTACGCGACATCGGCTTGGGCTTGTTGCAACTCCTTGAAAGTTGAGGGCTACGGAAGGCATCCTGCACAATGCGTTTTCCTCCACCCACGAAGCCGCTTGAGCTGCAGCCAGGTGTTTCAGCAGGACCAGTCCCTACTAATCCCCCAGGCCCGAGCGTCGGGGAACTATCGGGCTTATGCTCAAGACTACGACTCTTGCGTAGTTCCTCACACGAACGACAGCCTCCCAGGCCGGGTCGCCAACCATCGTCAAAAGGATCTCGGCCCGGCGTGCACCCTGGACCTCCTTCCGCTTCCTGCACCGAGCAAACGATGTCCGGGCTCGAGCCAATCAGGCGCCCGGGAAGCCGGAGCGACGCTGGACCAAGAAGCGCGGCGTGACGGCAACGTGGGGTAACGTTACCATGCCGTCCCGCCGCACCCTCATCACCGCCTTCGTCCTCATGAATGGGACTCGTACGCACCACGGTACTAATGTCGGCCAGCCACCCGTGGGCATGAAGGCGTCGGTGCCGCTGCCGTCCTCGGAAAAATGGCTTGGAGCGTGAAGATCGGCCTGGTCCTGATACCGAGTCAAGACTGCGCGAGATGTTTTCTGATCTCAGCAAGTCAGGCCTGGGAAACAAAAGAGATTTGATCATTATATTGGAACTATTAAAAGAGAAAACAAAAAGGAAGAGTATCAACTTACTCCAATTACAAGTGATATATTGAGTGCACAACTTGTATCTCCATAGCCTATCAATCATACATCCTGCTTCTCCATATCAATCGTGCATCCTGCTTCTCCACATCAATCATGAATCCTGCTACTCCATATCAATCATGCATCCTCCTTCTCCATACCAATCATGCATCCTGCTTCTCCCTATCAATCATGCATCCTGCTTCTCGATATCAATCATGCATCCTGCTTCTCCATATCAATCATGCATCCTGCTTCTCCATATAAATCATGCATCCTGATTCTCCATATCAATCATGCATCCTGCTTCTCCATATCAATCATGCATCCAGCTTCTCCATATCAATCATGCATCCTGCTTCTCCATATCAATCATGCGTCCTGCTTCTCCATATCAATCATGCTTCCTGCTTCTCCATATCAATCATGCATCCTGCTTCTCCATGTCAATCATGCATCCTGCTTGTCCATATCAATCATGCATCCTGCTTCTCCATATCAATCATGCATCCTGCTTCTCCATATCAATCATGCATCCTGCTTCTCCATGTCAATCATGCATCCTGCTTCTCCATATCAATCATGCATCCTGCTTCTCCATATCAATCATGCATCCTCCTTCTCCATACCAATCATGCATCCTGCTTCTCCCTATCAATCATGCATCCTGCTTCTCGATATCAATCATGCATCCTGCTTCTCCATATCAATCATGCATCCTGCTTCTCCATATAAATCATGCATCCTGATTCTCCATATCAATCATGCATCCTGCTTCTCCATATCAATCATGCATCCTGCTTCTCCATATCAATCATGCATCCTGCTTCTCCATATCAATCATGCATCCTGCTTCTCCATATCAATCATGCATCCTGCTTCTCCATATCAATCATGCATCCTGCTTCTCCATATAAATCATGCATCCTGCTTCTCCATATCAATCATGCGTCCTGCTTCTCCATATCAATCATGCGTCCTGCATCTCCATATCAATCATGCGTCCTGCTTCTCCATATCAATCATGCGTCTTGCTACTCCATATCAATCATGCATCCTGCTTCTCCATATCAATCATGCATCCTGCTTCTCCATATCAATCATGCATCCTGCTTCTCCATATCAATTATGCATCCTGCTTCTCCATATCAATCATGCATCCTGCTTCTCCATATCAATCATGCATCCTGCTTCTCCATATCAATCATGCATCCTGCTTCTCCATATCAATCATGCATCCTGCTTCTCCATATCAATCATGTATCCTGCTTCTCCATATCAATCATGCGTCCTGATTCTCCATATCAATCATGCATCCTACTTCTCCATATCAATCATGCATCCTGATTCTCCATATCAATCATGGATCCTGCTTCTCCATATCAATCATGCATCCTGCTTCTCCAAATCAATCATGCATCCTGCTTCTCCATATCAATCATGCATCCGCTTCTCCATATCAATCATGCATCCTGTTTCTCGATATCAATCATGCATCCTGCTTCTCCATATCAATCATGCGTCCTGCTTCTCCATATCAATCATGCATCCTACTTCTCCATATCAATCATGCGTCCTGCTTCTCCATATCAATCATGCATCCAGCTTCTCCATATCAATCATGCGTCCTGCTTCTCCATATCAATCATGCATCCTGCTTCTCCATATCAATCATGCATCCTGCTTCTCCATATCAATCATGCATCCTGCTTCTCCATATCAATCATGCATCCTGCTTCTCCATATCAATCATGCATCCTGCTTCTCCATATCAATCATGCATCCTGCTTCTCCATATCAATCATGCATCCGCTTCTCCATATCAATCATGCGTCCTGCTTCTCCATATCGATCATGCGTCCTGCTTCTCCATATCAATCATGCATCCTGCTTCTCCATATCAATCATGCATCCTGCTTCTCCATATCAATCATGCATCCTGCTTCTCCATATCAATCATGCATCCTGCTTCTCCATATCAATCATGCATCCTGCTTCTCCATATCAATCATGCATCCTGCTTCTCCATATCAATCATGCATCCGCTTCTCCATATCAATCATGCGTCCTGCTTCTCCATATCAATCATGCGTCCTGCTTCTCCATATCAATCATGCATCCTGCTTGTCCATATCAATCATGCATCCTGCTTCTCCATATCAATCATGCATCCTGCTTCTCCATATCAATCATGCGTCCTGCTTCTCCATATCAATCATGCATCCTGCTTGTCCATATCAATCATGCATCCTGCTTCTCCATACCAATCATGCATCCTGCTTCTCCATGTCAATCATGCATCCTGCTTCTCCATATCAATCATGCATCCTGCTTCTCCATATCAATCATGCATCCTGCTTCATCACATTGAAATCGATGCATTAAGTCAATAAAACAATGAAAAGGCAAATGAGGAATAACTATGTTCACTGATATTTGTGAATTCGCCCTTAAAGCTTCTACATTGGTGGAGGATGGCACATATGAACAGGTTAAAGAAGGCTCATCATTGAACTAAACTAGATAAACTCGAATATGATCACAAAGCCATCACCAAGGGTGCCCGCCTCCCCCGGTACCCGCGATCCCAAGATGGCGTATTCTAGTCGGACCGCCATTTGACCTTGACCTTCAACATTTCGGGATAGAATATCTATATCATTATTTCTGAAGTTTGTAATCAGAACTTCTCTCCAGCTATTGCTCCTGTCACCCTAAGGTATGTGTGATACTATGTAGTTATGACTAACCCTTCCATATAAGCATACCTATGTCTCCAAATGTCTATAAGTGTGGAATAAAAGCTGAAAATCAGTAAAAAGTTTTGAATAACTCACGCCATTTTGTTTTACGCACAGTGGGACGCTGCACCTGATACCAGGAGAAGAAGAAGACGTCCCGATGTGTGCCGGACGCGCAGCGACTCGAGAGGCATGCTACGCCTTTTAATACAAATATAAATGCGATCAGAAATGAAAGCGATATTCAGGAGATCTTCCAGAATGAATGTTGGTGCCAACAGGTGCCCGCAGAACTACACAACTTCCGGTTAGTGCACCCTTGGCGACAACAGTCACGTGATTGGATACGTTGAAAACAAACCACAAAAGGGCACGTGTTCCAGCCGGAAATTATGGAAACGGTGTAGGTTATTTGATCATAACTCAATTAATTCTTGTCTGATCTTTAAAATTTTAACTTTCCAACAAGCGAGAAGTAATTCTCTTTCTAACAATATAAAGTTTTATGAAAAATAATACGAAATGTTTGTTTCGCCGCCCACGGAACTACGTAACTTCCGGTTAGTGCACCCTTCGCGACAACAGTCACGTGATTGGATACGTTGAAAACAAACCACAAAAGGGCACGTGTTACAGCTTACTTCCGGTAGTCTCGCCCTCACCTACTGACACAATTATTTTGAAAGGAAGGGGAAGGGCAAGTTAGTTTGTATGAACATAAACACCATTTATATTTATATTTATTATGCCCGTGATTTTCACAGGTTACCGCTAGTAAATTAATACAATATCTCCTCATCTTTTAATTTATCCATAAAACTCAACATCATGAATAACGGAAGATAATTATTTAAGTTATAATTATTTAGGATTAATTAGGCCACAATCCGAAAAAGGTAGGTCAAGGCCACAAATCAAATATCAGGTGCACAACTTCAATGCATGTACACTATTATGATGCAAGAACACCTTGGAAGGCCACGTGGTCTTTGAGATTTTGCATTTGCAAAATTGAGCAATGACAAAAAATTGCGTTTTTTTTTTCAGACCGCCATTGCACCTTGACCTTTAACCCGGAGGAGTATGATGTAAATGAAGTTTAAACGAGGCTTGCTCTTGGCTATCTAGAGAGGGCGATTTAGTTCTGATTGGACAAACCAGCCGGTATTTTCACACAAATAGCCTGCAGGGGCTATACGTTATATTCGTTCCAAAAATTCAAACTGTTGGGTATACACATGTGCCGGTTAGACAGCACGTGCCATAAGCACAGGTTTTAAATGTTCTTACAAAAAGAGAAAGTTTTGTTTTGCAAGTTGAATTGTAATATCATTACTTACAGTTCTTTCACATATTTTACTGACACATTTATATCAAATTATAGTTATTTAACGTCATCTTCCATAAAGCGACAAAGTCCTCGTCTCCTTTGTCGCTGTGAGTATGTTTTCATCAAAACTAACCTTGATATTAATTATAGACCTTGACGATATTAAACTATAAAATTGTTATGAAAAAATTGTTACTATAAAATACTATAAAAATATTACTATGAAATACTATAAAATTATTACTATAAAATTATTACTATAAAATACTATAAAATAATTACTATAAAATTATTACTATAAAATACTATAAAATTATTACTATAAAATTGTTACTATAAAATACTATAAAATAAATACTATAAAATACTATAAAATAATTACTATAAAATACTATAAAATTATTACGATAAATTGTTATGACAAAATTGTTATTATAAAATTATTACGATAAAATACGATAAAATTGTTACAATAAAATTAGTCATACGCCATTTCGACCTACGTCAAATCCGACTTTATGCCACTCTTCCAGAGTAAATTTCAGTTCAGCGAACATCATTATGTGCGGCTTTACGTCACTCCTGCGAACGTGAAAAAAATTAAACAATTTAAACAATTGGATGTTTTAACGATCGTTGATCGTTGTTTTAACGTTGATGTTTTAACAATCGAAACAATTTAAAATACAATAAAAAGCACATTAAAAATATTAAAAAATGTACGTACAGTATACGTACGCGTATCTGCTGGTTCTCATTCAAAACAAAGGCGACGCCATATGCATTTTGTCCTGTGCTGCGGTCGCGTGCTTGCTTTGCCTTTCGCTGGTATTTTTGTGATTATTCCTTTCGTGTGTAAAGGTTCCTTTACTGTGTAAAACAACCAACGTAACGTGGCAACGGCGAAACATAACGATGCCGGCTCGGACATACAGTATACGTTTGTATATATATATATAGGCAGGGCCCAGTACCTCCAATGACGGGGGCTCATAGTGCGAGAGGACTGGGGAGTGATAGTGGGAGATGGTGTCTGATGTAGAGGGATGGTAGCTCTACCATCCCTCACGTTGGGGAAAAGGAGCAGTAGATTTATGGGGTTTGGCAGTGTGAACTAGCCGAGGGCGGGCGAGGATATTGTTAGGGATTTAGAAGGATGACAATAGGAGACCGTGATTTAAGTAGAGACATTGATACAGGTAGAGGGGACGTAGTCAGATTAGAAGGATGTTAATGACGAGGGAAGTGCTTAGTATAAGGGAAGACAGGGAAAGCACAAGTATTAGAGGGATGTAGTTAGTTAGATGATGCTGTGTGTGTGTGTAATTGTGGGTGCCTCTTGGGCTTGGTGAAATGAGGCATTGGTCGAGACTGGTTGTGTGTGTGAGAATCTGGTTATCGTTGAACTTGGTGAAATGAGGCAATGGTCTGGGATGACCGGAGAAAGTGTATGAGTGGTGTATTGAGGACATGTTTAATGGTGTTGAGTGATTGACTTGCATGGGGTGCAAGTGGATAAATGGAGAGAATACTTGGTATGTGGGAATAAATGGTGTGTGGAGTGAGTAGTGTGGATTGAGTGGTGTGGTAAGGCATTTTTAAGACATTACGCCCGGTTTACGTCAAAAACCGAGTTACGTCACGGCTTATGGAACCAATTAATGACGTAGGCCGGGGTATTACTGTACTATAAAATTGTTACGACAAAATTGTTGCAACAAAATTATTACTATAAAATACTATAAAATTACTATAAAAATGTTACGATAAAATACAATAAAATTACTATAAAAAACGATAAAATTATTACCATAAAATACTATAAAATTGTTACGATAAAATTGTTACTATAAAATTTCTATGATAAAATTGTTACGACAAAATTGTTACGATAAAATTATTACAATAAAATAAAATAAAATTATTACTATAAAATACGATAAAATTGTTACTATAAAATTGTTACAATAAAATTGTTAAGATAAAATACTATAAAATTATTACTATAAAATACGACAAAAATTGTTACCATAAAATTATTACAATAAAATTGTTACGATAAAATTATTACTATAAAATTGTTACGATAAAATTTCTATGATAAAATTGTTATGACAAAATTGTTACAATAAAATTATTACTATAAAATTATTACTATAAAATTGTTACTATAAAATTGTTACGATAAAATTGTTACAATAAAATTTCTATGATAAAATTGTTACTAAAAAAAAAAGTGTTATGACAAAATTGTTCCCATAAAATTTCTATGATAAAATTGTTATGAAAAAAGTGTTATGACAAAATTATTACGATAAAATTATTACAATAAAATAATATAAAATTATTACTATAAAATACGATAAAATTGTTACTATAAACATTGTTACAATAAAATTGTTACGATAAAATACTATAAAATTATTACGATAAAATACGACAAAAATTGTTACAATAAAATTATTACTATGAAATTGTTACGATAAAATTATTACCATAAAATTGTTACGATAAAATTGTTACTATAAATTTTCTATGATAAAATTGTTATGGCAAAATTGTTACTATAAAATTATTACTAAAAAATTATTACTATAAAATTGTTACGATAAAATTGTTACGATAAAATTGTTACGATAAAATTTCCATGATAAAATTGTTACGACAAAATTGTTACTATAAAATTATTACTATAATATATAGTAAAATTATTACTATAAAATAAGATAAAATTGTTCCTAAAAAAAAGTGTTATGACAAAATTGTTACGATAAAATTATTACGATAAAATAATATAAAATTATTACTATAAAATACGATAAAATTGTTACTATGAACATGTTACAATAAAATTGTTTCAATAAAATACTATAAAATTATTACTATAAAATACGATAAAATTGTTACGATAAAATTGTTACGATAAAATTGTTACTATAAAATTGTTACTATAAAATTGTTACGATAAAATTGTTACGATAAAAATGTTACGCCAAAATTGTTACAATAAAATATAAAATTGTTACTATTAAATTGTTATGATAAAATTACTATAAAATTGTTACTATAAAATTGTTATGACAAAATTGTTACTAGAAAATTATTACTATAAAATACAATAAAAATGTTACGATAAAATTGTCACGATAAAAATGTTGTGATAAAATTGTTACTATAAAATACTATAAAACTGTTACTACAAAATTAGTGGGGCAACTTAGCATAACAATTGTGCATTTTGTGAGGAAAGCACCAAATTTGGCACACTGGTAGACTATCATATTATGAAAAGATCTGGATATTGGGCCATCTCAGATTCAGAGATTTGATTTTTGCAAGTTTTCGATTCGATTGGGATCGAAGAGAACACCTTCTTCGTCTTCTGTACAGTGAAGTTGCCAGCCCTGAATTCTCTGGCTACATCTGGGTGCTTCATTGGGAGTGCAACCATGTCCCTCAGGTGAACAGGGACCCACCTGGCATAGTGTGTGTGGTCTAAGGCATGGAACCATGGGACCAGTTCCGTCAGGGCATCAAGGTACATCGTGAATGAAGCCTGCCGCAGAGAACGCACGTAGACCAGTACCAACATCTCTAGTTCCAGCACAGTTGCCCAGTACTGAAAGTTGGGAATGTCTTCTCCTCTCTGGTGACACCAGTCTTCGAACTCAGGCAGGTCTTCTGCATAATCAGCATGTCATACAGTGGCGTTCATACGCACGGTGTTGCAGGATGTGCAGTGCCGCTGCAGTGATTTGATGAGCTCTTCTTGTGCGGGTGATGTGGGCAGCTCGCAGGAAGGAGTCGGCCGTCCCTGGCGTTGCAATCTCAGCTTGCAAATCAGCAAAATCTGGAAATCTTGCAAAAATCAAATCTCTGAATCTGAGATGGCCCAATATCCAGATCTTTTCTTAATATGATAGTCTACTAGTGTGCCAAATTTGGTGCTTTCCTCACAAAATGCACAATTGTTATGCTATATTTAGCTTAGCTGCCGGACTAAATAGTGTGATTCTCTCTCTATACGTGCTTATGGAGGAGCAAAGGTGGGATTCTCTCACTGTACATGCTTATTGAGCAAAGAAGGTGGAACTCTCTCACTGTACATGCTCATTGCGAAGTGATTGTGTGATTCTCTCTCTGTACTTGCTTATTGTGGAGGAAAGGTGGGATTCTCTCGTGTTTATTGAGGAGTGTTTATTGACGTGTTTATTGAGGAGTGAAAGCGGGATTCTCTCACTGTACATGCTTATTGAGGAGTGAAAGTGGGACTCTCTCACGACAACAACAACAACAACAACAGGCATTTTAAGGCCATTTTCCCTGCTAGAGCAGGGGTTAGCCTTGCGGGCCCCATGACAATCTTCTCCATTTTGCCCTATTTTCTGCATCTCCCCTTGTTAACCCCTTTGCCCGCATTTCTTTTTCCACCACCTTTAGCCAAGTCTTTCACGGTCTTCCCCGTCCTCTACTTCCTTCTACATTCATTTCCATCATTCTTCTCAACCAGTCACTTTCATCCTTCCTCAACACATGACCAAACCATCTCAACCTGTTTCTCTTCACAGCATCCATCACAGCCTCTATTCCCATCATATTTCGCAATTCATCATTTGTCTTCCTCTCTCTCAATGATACTCCACACATCCACCGAACCATTCGCATTTCCACCCTTTCCAGCCTTCGTTGCTGCTCGACGTTCATAACCCATGTAACGCTCCCATATATCATAAAACCTCTCACACATACAGCATACACCTTTCCCTTCAGCTTCAACGACACTCCCCTCCTCGTCAGTACGCCACTCAGTTCCCGAAACTTCTTCCATGCACATCTCACTCCAGCAACCGTTGCCAAGTCTGATCCATCTTCTCCAGTCAACATGTCTCCAAGGAAGCAAAATGTTTTCACACCTTCCAGCTTCACGCCGTCTCCAAGATCCACCTCAACATTCCCTCCATCTGCAGCTCCCTCTGTGCACACCTTACACTTGAATGTAGCTACCACACTAGTTAATGACCCTCTCAGACCACAACATTTTTGATGAACCCACTCTGCACACATTGTACATTGAATGGCGTTCACTCCGACACACTTCCTGCACACAGCACACGGCCACTTCCATGTTCTTTCCACCTCACCACATGCTTTACCACTTGCCATCACCTTTGTCTTTCCGATATTCACCTTCAGACCTTTTGTCTCCAAACATTCCTTCCACTTGTTCATCTTCACCTTCAGTCCATCCATACTTTCCACAATCAACACCAGATCATCTGCATACAACAACTCCCACGGTAAACCCTTCTTTACATTCTGAGCCAGCACCTCCATCACAGCTACAAATAGTAGTGGACTTAGTACTGACCCCTGATGCACTCCCACCTTCATCTCCAACTCACCACTGTTCCCGTCCTTCGTCCTTACAGCTTTGCGCGCTCTCTCCTACATTGCCATCACTACCCTGATCAACCATTCCTCCACTCCTAACTTCCTAAATGCCCATGTCACTACTTCGTGTGGAACCCTATTGAATGCTTTCTCCAGATTAAGAAACCCAAGAAACAACTTCTTCCTCTTCTCCATGTTCTTCTGCAACTGCCTTACAATAAAAAGCGCGTCTGTCGTTCCTCTTCCTGGAATAAATCAAAACTGCATTTCGTCGATCTTCACTTTCTTCCTTATCCTCCTCTCCAACAACCTTTCCAATACCTTCATTCCATGCCCCAATAACTTTATCGCTCTGTACAAGCCACAGTCCAGAAAAGCAGGGGTTCCAAACCTCTTTGCTGTCGTTTCCCAGTTCAACTGTCTGGATTTCCCCCCACCTCTCACATATACATACATATATATATATATATACTGTGTGTGTGTATATATATATATATATGTGTGTGTGTGTATGTATATATATATATATATATATATATATATATATATATATATATATATATATATATATATAGTCACGTGAAAAAGTAAGTACACCCCATGTAAAGTTTTGACTTTTTCAACATATTTCAACATACAGCTATTTGATCTTCATTTCAACAATATTGATAGATAAAGGTGATATAATATAACAAATATCATGAAACATTTACATTTTGTAGTCCATTGTATAATTTAAATAAACATAAATGCAAATTGCGCATGTGGAAAAAGTAAGTACACCCCTACATTTATCACTACTTCAAATACCTATAATGAGAATCAGGTGCACCAGCTCAGGTGCAAATGATTAGAACATCGTTAGAGAGGATCTTGGAGGAACCTGTCTTATTTAAACCTCAGACATTTAGTTTGGTTTGCTCTTTGTTGTTGAAGTCTGCGCTGTCACCATGCCTAGATCAAAAGAGCTCTCTGAGGCATTCAGAAAGAAGGTTATCGATGCCTACGAGTCTGGGAAGGGATTTAAAAAGATCTCCAAACAATTTGAAATCAATCATTCGACTGTCCGGAAGATCATCTACAAGTGGAGAAGATTCCAAATAACTGCCAACTTGTTCAGGCCAGGCCGCCCCAGCAAGTTCAGCCCGAGAGCAGACCGCAAGATGCTGAAAGAAGTCTCTAAGAACCCCCAGAATGTCATCACGGGACCTACAGGTAGCTCTTGCCACTGTTGATGTCAAAGTGCACGAGTCTACCATTAGAAAGAGGCTGCACAAATTTGATCTACATGGGAGATGTGCCAGGAGGAAACCTTTGCTGTCCAGAAAGAACATCAGGGCAAGACTAAAGTTTGCCAAATCACACCTCGGCAAAGACCAGCACTTCTGGAACAATGTGCTCTGGACAGATGAGTCAAAGGTAGAAATATTTGGCCACAGTACCATAAGACATGTTTGGTGAAAACCAAAGACAGCATTTGACCACAAGAACCTGATACCAACTGTAAAGCATGGTGGTGGAAATATTATGGTTTGGGGCAGCTTTGCTGCATCAGGGCCTGGGCAGCTCACCATCATATAATCCACTATGAATTGTTCATTGTACCAGAGGGTGCTTGAGGATAATGTGAGGCCATCTGTCGGCAAGTTGAAGCTCAACCGAAGGTGGACCTTGCAACATGACAATGACCCTAAACATACCAGTAAATCCACCAAGGAATGGCTGAAAAGAACGAAATGGAGGGTTCTGGAATGGCCAAGTCAAAGCCCGGATCTAAATCCCATCGAGATGTTGTGGGGGGATTTGAAACGAGCTGTGCATGCAAGAAACCCCTCAAACATCGCACAGCTGAAAGAATTCTGCATGGAGGAGTGGGCAAAAATTTCTCCCAGTCGATGTCAGAGACTGGTAGACAGTTATAAGAAATGCCTACTTGAGGTTGTTTCTGCCAAAGGGGGCAATACCACCGATTAGAGCCAAGGGTGTACTTACTTTTTCCACATGCGAAATTTGCATTTAAGTTTATTTAAATTATACAATGGACTACAAAATGTAAATGTTTCATGATATTTGTTACATTATATCACCTTTATCTATCAATATTGTTGAAATGAAGATCAAATAGCTGTATGTTGAAATACGTTGAAAAAGTCAAAACTTTACATGGGGTGTACTTAATTTTTCACGTGACTGTATGTGTGTGTGTGTATGTATATGTATATGTGTGTGTGTGTATATATATATATATATATGAACAAGGAAAAAAGTAGCCAAACCAAAATGTATTCGCTTAATAACATAAATAACATAATAAATAACATAAAAATATAGCAACACACACACCCACACACTCCTACACATACATACAAACCTACAAGTTTCCCCCCTGGAATCCTAAAATTTCCCCCCAGGGGGAAATTTTCCCCAGTTTGGGAAATGCTGGTTCAGAGGGTCACCTTTCGACTTGTATAGAGGGACGAGGGTACTTTGTTCCCAATCCAATGGAATGCGGCCTTCTTTCACCACCAGATTACAGATCTCTGTCATTCTCTTCACACCCCAACTTCCTGCTGCCTTCAACATATCTCCCACAACTCCTGTCGGCCCTCCCGCTTTTCTACTCTTCATTGCTTTTATTGCTTCCTCAACTTCCTTCTCAGTTATCTTCTCTGCTGGTGCTAAAACTGGGTTACTCTCTTTGTTGTCATCCCATTCATTCTCTGCATTCAACAGTATTTCCATATATAGTCAAGTTCACTATGTTTTTTCGTTCAAAATCATGGTAGATTAGCAAACCTATACATTTTTGGAAACGTTATTACATGGAAAATCTGAAAATCAATGTTTACATTTGCCAATTCCGACCAATTCGATTCGACCAATTCGACCAATCGACCAATTCCATTCGACCAATTCGACCATTCGACCAATCGCTTCGATCGACCATTCGACCATTCAACCAATTCGATCGATTCGATTCAATTCATCGCATTCGATTCGATCGACCATTCGACCAATTCGATTTGCCAATCAATTTGACCGACCTTTGCTTGTGTGGAACGGACTGTGAAAACGATGCGGACTATATTGTCGGATACGACACACAGGACAGTGATGACGAACTCTAAATGGCATATTCTGTAATCGTGTATGTTTGATGCCATTGACCGCCTGTGTATATTTTGTCATTGACTGCCTGTGTAGATGTGAAGTTATACCGACTGCATGTGTATGTATGATTTTGCTGACTGCCTGTGTATGTTTGGTGATATGAATTATTGTGACACATTTTGATGTTATTAACTGCCTGTACAAAATGATAACATGTATTTGATTATGCAACTTATCGCGAATATAAAGACAGTATTTTGCAATTCAAAACCTTTGATTCGTGTCTTACCATCCCCCATAGCACTAATTTGATACTTTCATTGGATTCCTTGTCCCTGAAAATATAGGTTTAGTATATTTTAAAAAGTTTTTAGGGTAATTAGAGGCAGAAATAGAACAAAATATGTATTTTACAGTGGCCATTTTAAAAATCCAAAATGGCCGCCATACAGGTATCTCTCCAAATGTAAACACTGATTTTTAGTTTCCTTATGCTATAACCTTTCCAAAAATGTATAGGTTTGCTAATCTACCATGATTTTGAACGAAATATAATTTATTGACATAGTGAACCTGACTAATATCTCTTCCATCTTCCTTTAATTCCATCTGGGTCCACAACAATTTGTCCCACTTCATCCTTCAAGCAACTCACCCCCATCACATCACACCTCTCTTTCGCTATCTGCTTTGCAATCCTGAATACCGCTCTCTGACCCTCTTCCGAATCCAAGCGTTCTCCGAACATTTTCCTACATGCCTCCTGCACCTTTGCTACCTCTTTCTTTGCAGCCTTCTTGGCTGCCTTATAACTTTCATGCTCTGCCTTTTCTACCCCCGTTTCCTTTCGCCTTCTGCCACTCCTTGAACTTCTTCCTCTTCTCGTCAATCCTCTTTCCAACTTCATCATCCCACCACCATGTTTCCGAGTGCCTCGTTGGTCCTTTTGTCCATCCACATACCTTACCAACGCCTCCCAACAGACTATCTTTCATTGACTTCCAACCACTTTCAAGCTCAACCACATCATCCTCTACCATACTCAGCCTCTCTTTTAATGCCTCCCTCACCATCACCTCTTTCAATCTCCACACCTTCATTCTCGGTTGGTACTTCACTCGCCGAGCTCTCCTCGCACCTTTCGTCCTTATGTCGCAGACAACCAAGTGGTGCTGTGAAACAGCCTCCTCCCCCGGGATCACCTTTGTGTCCCGGAGGTTCCCCCTATCTCGCCTACACACCATGAGGTAGTCAACGGTTGTCGTCGACCCACCTGACGTGTATGTAACAAGCTTATTATCCTCTTTCTGGAACTGAGTATTGCAAATCAACAAACCAGCTACATCAGCAAACTCCAAAATCCTTTCACCTTCTCCATTCCTCACACCATATCCGTAACCCCCATGAACTCCCTCAAAACCGTCCATACTCCTTCCCACATGTCCATTTAGGTCTCCTCCTACCACAACAACTTCCTCATCTTTCACGTTTTCCATCAGCTTCTCTATTGCACACCAGAACGTGTCGTTGTCTTCATCGCTCCGACCGACCTGCGGAGCATTTCCCGAGATGACATTCACCAAGAGCTTTCCAATCATCATTTTCACCATCATCAACCTTTCACTCACTCCAGTCACACTCACCACACTGTCTACAAACTCCTCAGAAAACAGGACACCAACACCATTCACGCCCTCCAGACACCCTTGCCATATAAACTTGTATTTCTGTCCCTGCCTACCCTTCACCATTCTCACACCACTTCCCATTCCATCTCGTCTCCTGCACACAACATATGTCCACTCTTCCGCTGACCAATACTACCACCGCTTCTCCTGATCTCCCTGTCACTGTCCCAACATTGTCTCTCATTGTACGTGCTTATTGAGGAGCAAAGGTGGGATTCTCTCACTGTACATGCTTATTGAGGAGTGAAAGCGGGCCACTGTTCGTGCTTATTGAGGAGTGAAAGTGGGGCTCTCTCACTGTACATGCTTATTGAGGAGCGAAAGCATAACTCTTTCACTGTACATCCTTATTGAGGAGCGAAAGCAGAACTCTCTCACTGTACGTGCTTATTGAGGAGAGAAAGCGGACTCTCTCAGTGCACATGCTTATTGAGGAGCGAAAGCGGAACTCTCTCACTGTACATGCTTATTGAAGAGCGAAAGCAGAACTCTCTCACTTCTCACTGTACATGCTTATTGAGGAGCGAAAGCGGAACTCTCTCACTGTACATGCTTATTGAAGAGCGAAAGCGGAACTCTCTCACTGTACATGCTTATTGAGGATTTAAAGCAGAACTCTCTCACTGTACATGCTTATTTGTCAGCGAAAGCAGAACTCTCTCACTGTACGTGCCTATTGAGTGAAAGCGGAACTCTCTCACTGTACATGTGCATGTGTGCGTGTGTGTGTGCGTGCCGCACACAGGTTTACGATAACAGCCTAGGGTAGGAAGTCCAGTAAGTCAGTCAGGACAGTGCTGTTGATTGATGTCGTGAGCATCCCAAATTAAACAAGATGGTACTAGCTCTGCCACACGGGCAGCAGTTCAGAAGCGAGGTTCGGCTATGTCATTTGAATGTGGGATCAATGGGGGCGGAGGGAGGGAGAGAGGGGTTGAGGTGGGGGGGGGGGGGCAGAGTTGATGCAGGGAATGAGGTTGGAAGTGTTGTGCATGCAGGAGACCAGATGGAAAGAAGACAGGATGAGGTAGGCAGATACAAGCTGTTGCATGTGATTGGGGATGGAAGGAGTAATGGATAGTATCGGAATAGATCAGCAAGCAGGTGGTCAGAGTGGAACGGTGGGAGAGACAGATAGTTATGGCATGGTGATGGTGATGTCGAGGCAAATTAATGTTCGTTATGTCAGTATATGGGCCACAAACAGGAAGGATTGGGGCAGAGAAGCAGGAATTCAGGGACGCACTGGAGAGGATGATGGGAATGGCTGAGATGGAGGTGATGCTGTGCATTGTGGGGGACTTTAACATGCATGTTGGAGTAGTGGAGCTGGGTAAAGAGGAATGTGTTGGTAAATTTGGTTGGAGAAAAAGGTATCGAGAGTGTCAAGAGCTGGTGGCAAGGACAGCACAGATCATTATTGGATTTGGTGGGGGTAAGGAAGCAACAGCTGTCTAGGGTTAAGGATTGCAAGGCAGTGGCGGGAGAGCATGCTACCACTCAGCACAGGCCTGTGGTATTTGTGGTGAGGATGAAGAAAAGGGGCGATTTTAAGAGCAGGGGTCGGAAGGCTATTAGGTGGGGGAATTGTAGGGAGACGTCACCGTAGAGTACAAGGAGAGGGTGAGGGCCAGGTAGGAACAACTTAGCGAAGAAGCAGAAGGTTTAGAGAAGGAGTGGAAGATGTACAGAGGGGCATTGAAGGGAATTGCAGAATTGTTGTGTGGAAGGACGTCAGGAAAGGGTGCATCGTCGAGGAATAGCAACCAGGTATGGTGGAAGGAGGAAGTATCAAAGGAAGTTGGTGAAAATACGGAAGTTTGGAAGAGGATAGAGAAGATGAAGGATAGAGGGAGGCAGCCGGATGCAGGATTGCTGCACATGTATGGGCAGAAGAAGAAGCAGCAACAAGAGCTGTGTATAAGGCGAGGAATAATTTGGAAGAGGAGGTGTACAACAAGTCTTCTCCCCTGTCATGGCTGGAGGACCCCAACGCAGTGTTCTAGGCCACATCTTTTTCCCAATCTCCATCAATGATCTCTCTGACTCTTTGGGAAATTATCTTTATCTGATGCTGTGACTGATGACCCGACTCTCTACCGTGCCATCCCTCATCCTTCAGACAGAGAGGCAGCAGCCTCTTCCCTGTCCTAAGACCTTGCCAAAATCGCAATCTGGTCAAACACTTGGAATGTCTTTCAATCCTGAGAAAGCCCATGCATGCACATGCTCTCTTATACTTACTTTCACTTTCACTCTTACTCTCTTTCTTACTCTTACTCTTACTCTTTCTCTTTCTCTTTCTCTTTCTCTTTCTCTTTCTCTTTCTCTTTCTCTTTCTCTTTCTCTCTCTCTCTCTCTCTCTCTCTCTCTCTCTCTCTCTCTCTCTCTCTCTCTCCCCCACCTGCTGGCTGTTGGTGCGTTGGATGCAGTGTCATGGCAGCATCCCGCTTCGTGTCGTGAGTGCTCTGTCTTGGTTGTTTGTCCTATCCCCCCATTTCGCTCCTTCGTGTCCTTGTTTCTGTTTGTAACGCTTCCCTGTGTCTCCCTTCTATGTTGAGACGAGAGAGAGAGAGAGAGAGAGAGAGAGAGAGAGCCATAGAGCACACTTATCGTGTAGGTTAAGGGTAATCATCGTTTTGGGCGGTTCCCTGTTCTTTTTTCCCAACTTATTTTCTTCACTTCAAACCTTTTTTTTCTCACTTATAATTCCTTAGTTTGTTTTCTTCATGCTCCCTTTCCCTAAGCTCTGCTCACTCGCAGCAGAGCTTAGGGAATCACTGATTTGCGATATGCAGCTCACTCGCAGCGATATGCAGCATTCGATCAATTATCACGTGAGCATGGTATTGCGTGTTCTCCACCTGAGGGTGTTTCAGTAGAAGCGATTGTTCTCGCGATCGGGAACATGATCGGGTTTGATAAGGTACGTGCCGCGTCGCGTATGAACAAATGAGTTATCGTGTTTGTGTCCGATGTAGAGCACGTTGCTCTCATCGCACAACAAGGTTTGTCCCTCGACTCCGGACACTTTGTTATGGTATATCCCTTGGATACTCCTGCTCAGAAAGTGGTTATTTTGAAAGTACCACCATTCCTGGACAGCGATACCATCCTTGCAGCACTGCAGTGATATGGTCGCTGTGTCCCCATTAATAATGCTCCCTTTGGGCTGTAAGGATGAATGTGTCAGTAACGTGATGAGTTTCTGTAGACAGGTATTTATGGTTCTCAAAAAGGAATACATATTCCTCTTTGAATGTTGTTTTAAAATCCACTGCTAATGGTCGCGATTACCAAGTATACATCACCACTGACACCCGAAAGTGCTTTGGTTGTGGTGCAGTGGGACACATGAAACGGTTTTGCCGCCTTCAGAAGGAACAGCCTAACATGGTCGAAACGGGTAACAATGACTCACAGATTAATGTTAACGCTTCCCGCTCGACAAATGTCCAGGATAAACCAGGTAAACAAGTGGACACGCCCCCTCCCGTTGAACCAATGGACAGCGCAAATGAGGGGTTTGTTACCGTTTCCAAAGCAAAAAACGTAAATCGGCTGTAAGAAGTGCGTCACCTTCTGGGAAAAGGCAAATCAGTGAAAACTCCATCACTGGAATTCAATGTGATAACAGATTTGCCTTATTAGAGGAAAAGGAAACCTCCACGAGTACAAACATCATCAAGGAAAAAGTGGATTCTAATTTTCCAATCCCAGTGAGTGTTCCTGATCCCTCAGACAGTGTCATCTCACACGAGGACGTTCATTGTGCAGCTTCCTCCTGTCAATCGCAAGAGGAGGAAAAGCACCTAAAATCTCCCTCTAAAAAAGGAATAAATGAGCAAAATAAGGGCACAGAGAGAATAAAAGAGGATCGTTTAAATCCACTGAAGGAGAGCAACATCGATGAACCAAGCACAGTGGTCATGTCACAAACAGGCTTGGAGTCCCCCACCTCGCATCCCGAAGAAGATTCAAATGTGACTCCGGCACAAAACGTTCCTGAAGAAGTTTCTTTTATTGAAACTGAGCAATCATGTGATGTGCGCCATGAAGCCGAAACACCAATTGATTCCCCATATGAGGAATCTGATGGTGAGGGTCAAGAGTCCTCTCAGATTCTAAAGGCTGTAAACAGCCCTTCGGATGACGAGCTTCGGGACTTTTTGAGAGATTCCTATCGGAAAAGGAACATTGAACTGAAAGATAATTTTTCCGATCTTCAGGTGTTGATTTTTTAAATGAAGGAAATTGTGCGTAACCCTGACACTCCAAATTTCACTGAGGCTCAGAAGCACAGGTTAAGAAAAATGATTCAGAAAGCTTGGCAGGAGCTTCGTAAATGAGGTCTCTATGGGTTGTTTTATCTCCTTAGTTATTTATCTTTTTTCTTTTTCTGAAAGAATGAGTGTTAGTTTTGGCAGACTAAACATTACCGGTGTTGCGAGTTTAGAATGCAAAGTTCAGGTAAAAGATCTGACCGGCGTTTGCACCTGGATGTCTTGTTACTGCAAGAAACACATGGAGATCCGAACGCCCAAGCCCAGTGGAGCAGGCTAATGAAGGGCCAGTGGTTCTTCAGTGATATCAATTGTCTCACTGCTGGAATTGCTTTCTTTGTCTCCTCCTCATTAACACTCTCACAAGTTCAATATAATGAAATAATTCCCGGACATCTGGCTTGTCTTCAATTCACTGCCAATCATCAAATCTTTGTTTTTGTAAACATTTATGTTCCCAGTAAGAATGCTGAAAGGCACAACTTCTTTCTAAAACTAGAGGATTTTCTGAGTACAATTGACTTAAATTGCTCTTTTATAATGAGTGGTGACTTCAACTGCACTGTTGACCCTGTTTTAGACAGAAACAGTGTGGAGCCACATCCTAGATCTGCCAAACCCTTGGAGAAAATCATTAAGACGACGGGATTGATAGATGTCTGGCGTATTCAACACCCTATGCAACGTCAGTTTACTTGGTCTAGATGTACGTCTCAGATACACACTCTAGCCAGGTTAGACAGAATTTATGTCAATACTGTAATGCTTGACAAGATATTGAAATCTGATATCGTGCCTGCTCTTTTTTCTGATCATCTGGCTGTAACTTTGTCCTTTAAGCTTGCTCTGCAGCAACATGGCAGTCCATATTGGAAGTTCAATGTCATGTTGCTGGAAAATGCTGCTTTTTGTGAAGCTTTCAAAGTGTTTTGGATTAGCCTCAAAGAAAGAAAGAATAATTTTGATAACCCGATATTATGGTGGGACTACACTAAGGCACAGATCGCTGTCTTTTGCCAAAAGTTTAATTATTTCTCATCTTTTAGTGTAAAAAGGGAGAGGTTCGCACTAAAAAAGGAAATAATGACGTTACAAACTGATGTGGCAAATAACCCCAAATAGAACAAATAATAATTTGCTTATGGAAAAGAAGACTCGACTAAACAACCCAGTCGAATACCAAGCAAAAGGTGCAATGGTCCGTCTACGGATGGATCAGCTATATAATTTAGATGCACCGACCAAATTTTTCTTCCATTTTGATAAAAAAAGACGACCAATTAATGGCAAATTGAAACCTTAAAGCTCTCAACTGGTAACACTGTGATGTCACAAGATGATATAAAGAGGGAGGTTTATAACTTATTTTCAGGCTTGTTTATGGCAAATGATGTTGACGATGGCTCAATAAGTTATTTCACATCTGACTTACCCATGCTAAGTGCTGCTCTAAGGGATCAGCTTGGCTCCTTACTTTCCTTGGAAGAGCTTACACTTTCCCTTGCTTCTCTACCTATGGTAAATATCCTGGATGGGACAGCCTCCCAATAGAGTTTTATAAATCCTTTTGGCCCTTATTAGGCCCAGAACTATTGGAGGTCTTTACTAGTTCATTACGTTGTGGTGACTTGCCGATGAGCGGCCGTAGAGCAGTAATTAGTTCATTACCTAAGAAAGGAGACCCTCAGCTCATTGATAATTGGCGTCCAATCTCTCTTCTAACTTCAGATTATAAAATATTTTCTAAAGTTCTAGCTCGACGCATCGCCCCACTTCTAGTCATTGATTCAAAGTGATCAGTCTTTTTGTATCCCTAACCGACAGATACACGATAACATTTTTCTATTGAGAGATCTTTGGGATGTGTGCAAAATAAAAAATGACAATCTTGGTTTGATTGTGCTTGACCAAGAGAAGGCTTTTGACCGTGTAAGTCATGTATATATTTTCAAGGTCCTAGAGTATTTTGGACTTGGTCCTGTTTT
>NC_136267.1:188364453-188419453 GCF_964187855.1 Myxine glutinosa | reverse complement strand
CCTTCATTATTGAGCAATAATTAAGTAGTAACCCCCACGAGCATAACAAGACGCTACCTCTTAAGCAACTTGTGAATAGAATCTCCCCTGAAAGTATTACAGATATTTAATACAATCTGGTATCCTGATGTACTTGCCAAACTCACGGTCTACAATATTTAAGGCCTCCTTCATACCTGGCTTTCTTACTTTCTCCACTTGTTGCCATATCAATGAAGTCCTTCCCTGAACTTTACCAGTGGATGCTGAAGTGTCGAAGCTGCATCTTGGGTCCAATCTTCTTCGTAGTATACATCAATGATCATTCTGAAATTCTACAAATGCTTCAACCACCAGCTTTGCTGAACCGAGCATAGAGCAAAGCTGGCTTCCAAAGACAGCCACAGTCTCGGCATCATCCATAGTTCCCAGTAATTCCTTCAGAACAACTCGCATAGCTCAATGGAACAATGCTTTTCCCAGATTGGCTTGTGCCTCCGTATCAGATCTGTCTCTCCTCAGTTTTGGTGAATAGACAAGTAAAAATTTGAGAATTTTCGAATAGTGTAGGCATTTTGTGTTAAAAGTGATTAAACAGGTTTTTTAGGATAATTCGAGGGTGCTGAATTCAAAAATGCTGTTTAACCGGTTCAATTTTGGAGTCTTAACCTTCAAATTGTAAAAAACAAAATGCCCGCCATTTTCAGCATATTTTTTGCCATAACTTGCATTTTAAGCAACATAGAAGGCTCAAAATAGTGGCAATACCCATGTTTGTGATACTGAGGATTCCAAATTTACTGTTACCTAAGTTGTAACTAGTTTGGTTTCGCCGCCATGTTGAAATCCAAGATGGCCGCCATATTTTTGGTAATTTCTGGGGTGTATTTTTTTATGTACATCACTTTCACTGGTCAAATGCGCTTTTAATTTCTTTAGAACAAAAAAAAAGATATTAAATCATTTCTAAAGTGCATTTTAAAAAGGGGTAAAGTTCCAAAATGGCTGCCTTTTAGTAATTATACTTTATAAATACCGTATAGCTCAATATTGGCATTCTCAAATGTTTACCTGTCTATCTTAGTCTGTTCTGTTTCTGCATTATAGTTGTCTGTTGTATGCACATGCACATCCTCCTGTGCATGTTAGCCCAGCTTTTCTGCAGCTGCAATGGCCATTTATACATCCTTTGGTACATCCGCATGTTACTATCTCGCGACACGCCTTAGGAATTGGAGATAGCGTCATCAACTTCGGCACCAAGTTCCCATCGATGTATGTCCATCCCATGTCTGTTACTTGGGGGAGTACTGGAGTAGCGATGGTTGCGCGCTTCCAAATAAAAGCCTGGTAATGTGTGCGCCTTATGTGTAGCCTCACTGCATCTGATGTTGGTGGCAGAGTCTCCTGTGGACAACCCTTAGAGAAGAGTATTACACGTACCTTGTCGCATCTGTCCACATCATTGGGTACCTTGTAAAGACGGCATATGAACTTTTCTGCATCGTTGATTACTTCTTCAGTGATATCTTCTGTGCCTAGATCTGTCAACAATTGGCTGTGTGTTTGAAACACCTTCCAGGCTGTCTTTTTGCCGTGGCCAGCAAGCTGTGACACACTGTCACAACCAGTAATTGCATGGAATGGCAGCAACGCTTCCACTTGGCAAGGTGGCAGTTTCTGGTGGAGTTTGTGGATGGGAATGTATTTTGGCTTCTTAAGAGTTCCTGCCTTTATCCACAGCTGAGTGCATGGCATCTTATCAAAATGAGCAGCTAACAAGACCAGCACGTCAGTGTCACGCACTAAAACCACCACTGTTTCAGCATTTGTGTCGACGCAATGAAGAACAAGTCATGTGTCCGCCTCCTCATGGTTGGCCTGTAGGGATGATGTGTCCATCTCTGGATCTGAAGATTTCACGTCTGTGATCTGTGCAAATCCTCCAGCCACTACAAGTGTTGTGGGTGCAATAGACACCGCATTTGTCATGAGCTGCTGAGAAAGAAACTCTGCTAGATTTGCCTTATTCTCTCCAAGTGAGAGAAAGTTGGTCCATTTGTCTGGTAGAGGAACGTTTTGGTTTTCTATTACCCGACGTATTGGTCGAGAGGCCCGGGTACGTTTCATTCTGGTTCCAGTCTTGATGGAATCCTGCTGGTATCGGTCGAATGTTACGTCAACTCTCTCAAATTTTTTCCCCATGGCAAACACTGAATTCACAAACGCATCTGCATATTCACCAAATGTGGTTATTCCGCTGGGCTTTCCAAGAGCCATCACCAGTGCTTGACCATCAATTACTAAGCAAGTACTTCCAGTTAATGTCACTTGTTCTGGGGTTGAGACATCTAGAATCAACTCATTTGCCAGTCGAGATTTACCGCTACTGCCTGTATGTAGACTCCCATTCATGGCAGCAAGTGAAATTGGCACAGGCATAAGCTCATGCTGCAGAATCAGGTCCAGGTTTATCACACGCCCTGCTTTGGAAGCTGTCACAAGTCGCTGTAGAATGTTTCTATCTGCCTTGATGGTCGTTTCTTTGCCTTTGCTTTCTTTGCAGTCTACAGCATACAGAGACGAGAAAGTCTGTGCTTTGTTCCTATGTAAAGCGGCATTGAAATTGATATGACATGTGCCATCAGGAGGCTGAAGAAGGCGCTGATCAACAAACTCATCCAGCTGCACCTGTCCAAGTTTTTCTGCATTAAGCAAATAATGTTGAATGCTCTCCGATGCCAAATGCCATCTTGGAATTCAACATGGCGGCGAAACCAAACTAGTTACAACTTAGGTAACAGTAAATTTGGAATCCTCAGTATCACAAACATGGGTATTGCCACTATTTTGAGCCTTCTATGTTGCTTAAAATTCAAGTTATGGCAAAAAATATGCTGAAAATGGCGGGCATTTTGTTTTTTTTACAATTTGAAGGTTAAGACTCCAAAATTGAACCGGTTAAACAGCATTTTTTAATTCAGCACCCTCGAATTATCCTAAAAAACCTGTTTAACCACTTTTAACACGGAATGCTTCCAACATTTTATATAAGCACAAATTCTCAAATTTTTACTTGTATAGAATGTAAATATATCAACATTAATGGCATCTTGTGTGATGAGGCAGAAGCAGTACAACAAGGCCTGTTTCTCTCACATTGCAGAAAGGTTGGTAGGCCTCCCTGTGGTTATGGCCTCTCTGACAGGCTTGTCCGCTCCGCTCTCTTTTACATCCCACCCAGGTCCAGCTACCCACCATATTGTACCCCAACATTAACCCTACCGAACCTAACTCTCTTGTTTGTGGGTCACTTTGTTTAGTTCACCCCTCTCTATCCTTTCTTGTTCATTCACTCCCACGTTTGTTACATACACCTGTTCTCTCACTGCCCGACTGTCACTATATTACCTTTCTGTTCTCTCTCATCTCATTATTCCATGAGCATAAAATTTGTATTTAAAAACTATATTCATTTCATGATTTCACCCAATAATATTTATTTTGCTCTCAAACTACCCAAACTACCCTGAACCACAACTACATACACCAACATTAGCACCATGAAGGTTACTCTCTGCTTACCTGCGTACAAATTGACTGCCTTTGGCATTAGGCAGATTTCGTTTTTTGATGAGCCTCTCTATTGCCGTAGAACGAGGCTGTCGATCACCATGACGTTTGTGGAGTCCAGGGTACTTCTTGTCCAACACCTGCTCCCGCCTACAAGGGTAAATTAAAAAACAAGTACAGTGGTATTCTTTGAATTGATTGGATTACAAAATGGAAAGGCAAATTGAAGATTTAGACAATGTCTCCATTGTTAGAAGGGAAATTGCATTTTTACCTCCGTCACCGAAGGTGGATGCAGGTTATGCTTTCACCCCTGTCTGACTGTTTGTTTGTTTGTGAACAAGATATCTCAAAAGGTTGTGGATGGATTCGGACGAACTTTGGCAGAGATGTAGTATATGTGACAAGGACGAAATGATGAGATTTTGGTTAAGATCCGGATTCGGATACGAGAATTTTTAATTGATTCTTCACTATTGGGAGATGGGGCCAAAAACGATACATAGCAGGATATCTCAAAAGGTTATGGACAGATTCGGACAAAAAAGATGATCTGCCTCCTTTTTCTTCTCCTCCTTTTCCGTTTATAAGGTGTGAGATCCAATGGCACCAAGCTTCAGCCCTGCCTTGACCACGACACTCCTCCCTCTGTCCTCACCCAACTCTCTCCACCCTACAACCACCTGCACCTGACTGATACTCCTCTTCACACAATCCTCCCATCTCAACCAGTCTACCTCTTTCCTCCTACCTTGTTTCCTCAACCAATCCACTCTCTTTGCCATTCTCTCTTCAGCCATCTGCACCAAATGTCCAGCCCATCTCAGCCGCCATTTCACCAATCTTCCTATCAAGCTCATCTGCACACCAATCTGCATCTGTTCATCTGCACATGCTTCTTAATATTGTGTCCCAAACCCATCTCTCTCTGTACCCAACTTACCCAGTCGAACCCAACTGCTCCTGGACTCTGTGTCCTTCTCTCCCGACAAGGTGGAGAAGCTTCTGTCAATCCTCGACTTTGATTTTGCAACTGGACCAGACAGCATCAGCCCACGGGTCCTAAAATCCTGCTCTGCCGCTCTATCTCACCCTCTGTCTGTTCTCTTCACCCTCTCTTTTGCTCAAGGTCATCAGCCATCAGCTTGGACATCAGCCAACATCACTGCTTTACACAAAAAAGGTGCAAAAACAGATCCTTCCAACTACAGACCAATCAGTCTGCTCCCAATAATCAGCAAAGTCATGGAATCCATCGTCACTTCGACATATTAAAATCCTTCCTAATCTCCAAAGGCTTGATCTCGGATCATCAATGTGGTTTCAGACCAGGTCACTCTATTCTGGACATGCTGCTTCTGCTGTTTAAACAATGGGTGGAGGTCCTCAATGCCAAACAGGAAATTAGAGCTGTCTCCCTTGACAAATCACGTGCCTTCGATACGGTCTGGCACCCCACTCTGCTCACCAAACTCTCCTCTTATGGTATCCATGGAAACCTCCATACATGGCTTGCAGACTTCCTCTCAGGTCGTAGGCAACGTGTGGTCCTGAATGGAATTCTCTCATCTCCCCTTCCTGTCCAGGCTGGAGTTTCCCAAGGTAGTGTTCTGGGCCCTGTGCTTTTTCTGGTCTTTATCAATGATCTCTCTGAGTCTCTGGAAAATCCTCTCTATCTCTTTGCTGATGACTCCAGCCTCTGCCAATCCATAGCCACCTTTTGCAGATATAACCACCGAACACACTCGTGGCATTCTTTCTACAATGGAAATCAAATATTGTTCGGGAAGTTCTTCCCAACACTGTTGCAGAAGTTCCCACAAATGTGTTGCACTTGTAGGTTGCTTTGCTTTCACCCTTCTGTCCAGTTCAGCCCAAACCAGCTCGGTGGGGTTTAAGTCTGGAGACTGTGCTGGCCATTCCATGATTTGAAGCCTACCGTCTTGTTCTTTTCTTCGAAGGTAGTTTTGACATAGCCTGGAGGTGTGTTTAGGGTCATTATCTTGCTGTAGGATGAACCCCTGACCAACTAGGCGTATACCAGAGGGTATTACATGGCGCTGCAAAATGCTGTGGTAGCCCTTTTTGTTCAGGGTGCCAGTCACTCTGTGCAAGTCGCCGACTCTGGATCGAGCAAAAGAGCCCCAGACCATCACGCTTCCTCCTCCATGTTTGACAGTTGGTGTCACACACTGAGGAACCATCCTTTCACCTACTCGACGGCGTCCAAAAACCCTGCGTGATGAACCAAAGATTTCAAATTTTGATTCATCGGTCCATAAGACCTTCTTCCAGTCTTCAGTATTCCACTGGCGGTGCTTCATGGCCCAGGCAAGCCTCTTTTTCTTATTTTGCCATCTCAGCAATGGCTTTCTTACTGCCACTCGACCTGTCAAACCTGCAGCTCGAAGTCTTCTCTTCACAGTTCAAACTGAGACTTGCTTACTTCGACCAGTGTTAAGCTGTGCTTGAAGCTGTTGTACTGTGAGCCGCCTATCAGGCAAGCTGTTGACTCTCAGAAACTTGTCTTCTGATTCTGTTGTGGCTTTGGGTCTGCCAGACCTCTTCCTGTCAGAGTTTCCTCCAGTTTCCAATATACTACTTCCTGCAGTGCAATATTGTCCAAATAATGCTTCAGAGGGAGTAATAACAGTCTGTTCCAATACTGCTTTTATACAGACAGGGGGTTTGCAATCAAGTAATCAGCAGAGGGTGGGACACCTGTAGGAATTGTTTGCATCAACTTTCAAGGCTTGATTTACTTACATTGCTGCAGAACAGCTGTAAGTTGTTAACCCATTACTTGTTTCCTGAAGAAGGCCTTTTTTTACAATATAACTGTGAAATGTACATTATTTTCCCGTTTTTGCAAACCTAAACTTTTTTTTTTAACCTCGAGCAGTTTACTGCTCACCATTGTACCATTTCAGGTTATTCACTGGACATTAAACGGTGTAAATTTCAATAAAAACTGGAAAAATTGAGGTGTTCTAAAACTTTTGACCGGTAGTGTGTGTCTCTCCAAAAAGACCGTCTGGACAACCCTCCCATCTACTTTCTCAACAATCCTCTCCAATAAGTTCTGTCACTCAAACTTTTGGGTCTCAATATCTGCCATGATCTTTCTTGGGAAAACCACATTTCCAAGCTGGCCTCCAAAGCCAGTCACCAACTAGGCATCCTCCGTCGTGCGAAGTCCTTCCTTGGCACACCTGACGTCCTCACCACATTCAAAGCTTTCATCCACTGCTCAATGGAATACTGGTTCTCCCTTCTGGGATGGTGCTCCTGCCTCACACCTAGCTCGGCACGCGGTTGAAACCAAAGCTTTCACAATCATTGGAATCTCCCGTGATGAAGCTGATTCTGAGGGCCTTTCTCTCTCTCACCGCAGGCAAGTTGGTGGTCTTTCTGTCTTCTACCGACTCCTCTCTGGCCTAGCTCCCCCAGCTCTCTCTGTGCTCTGTCCCCCAAATATTCCTGCAGGCCACACAAGATCTGCCAGCAACCCTCTGCCGGTGAAAACTGCCAAAATCAAGACTCTGCTCACCTTCACTCTTTCATTCCTATTTCCTCCCACCACTGGAACAATCTCCCACACTTTCTTCAACCCCTCTCCTCCCTCCAGGTCTTTAAAACAGCTGTTCACCTTGATCTTTTTTACCCCCGTTAATACACCCCAAATCCAACTCCTTCAAATTCCGTTTTCATTCCTGAAAATCCTTGTAGTGTCCATCTTATTTATCCCGTGGATGACACCCCAGCCCTCTCTCTTCCACAGATCTCACGGTGTCCCTGTTCCCTACTGGTGTTTTGTTTCCCTCTCTCTGCCATGGAGGCCGTGTGATGATTTCCAAGGTAGTGTGTTCAATGGACTAGTTTTGCCAAAAGGTTGTGTGATCAAATAGACTAGTTTTTGCCAAAAGGTTGTGTGATCAATAGACTAGTTTTGCCAAAAGGTCGTGTGATCAATAGACTAGTTTTGCCAAAAGGTCGTGTGATCAATAATAATAATAATAATAATGCATTTATTTTATATAGCGCTTTTCAGGAAGCCCAAAGACGCTTTGACAGAGTGCAAAACATAATGCATAGCAAAACATAAAAACAATTGCAAAAAAGAAGAATCAATAGGGAAATATTCAAAGCACAAAGGAGGGAGAAGGAGAGGAGATAGTCAGGGGTTAGATGCTGTGGGTTAAATGTTGAATGCAGTGTTGAACAGGTGGGTCTTGAGTGATGTTTTGAATGTGGTGAGTGAGGAGGAGTCTCTGATGGTGTGAGGTAGCGAGTTCCAGAGGGTGGGAGCAGCGATGGAGAAGGCCCTGTCCCCCCAGGATCTAAATTTGGTCCGGATGGGGGGGGGGGGGTCAGGAGGTTGGTACCAGCAGAGCGGAGGTTGCGGGTGGGAGTGTGTCTGGAGAGGAGGTCAGCCAGGTAGGATGGGGCCAGGTTATGGAGGGCTTTGTAGGTCAAGAGGAGGATTTTGTACTGGATTCTCTGGGAGATGGGGAGCCAGTGAAGCTTGTAAAGGACGGGGGTGATGTGGTCATGGGTCCGAGAATGGGTGAGTAGACGGGCAGCGGAGTTCTGAATGTATTGGAGTTTATTGGTGATTGTTAAGGGTGAACCATAAAGGAGGCTATTGCAGTAGTCCAGACGGGAAGTGATGAAGGCGTGGATGAGGGTTTCTGCAGCCACGGAGGAGAGGGATGGACGGAGACGGGCGATGTTTTTCAGGTGAAAGAAGGCTGTCTTTGTGATCTGTTTAGTGTATTTGTCGAAGGAGAGGGTTTGGTCAAAGATGATGCCAAGATTCCGGATGTGAGGGGAGGTGGATACTGGGAAACCGTCGATGTTGAGGGCAAAGTTATGGGTGGACTTGGTGAGCGTTTTTGGGCCAATGATGATTATTTCAGATTTATCACAGTTAAGTTTGAGGAAGTTGATTTGAAGCCAGGATTTTATTTCAGTGATGCAGTTTGTCAGGATCGAGTGGGTGGCGGTGGAGATGGACTTGGTGGAGATGAAAAGCTGGATGTCATCGGCGAAGCAGTGGAATTGGAGACCATGACGGCGGATTAAGTGACCGAGGGGGGACAGGTAAAGGATGAAGAGGAGGGGGCCAAGAACTGAACCTTGGGGGACACCTTGGGGGAGGGGAGCAGTGGGGGATTTGCAGTTATTGATGGAGATGAACTGACGTCTGTCAGAGAGGTATGATTTAATCCAAGAGGGGGCAGTGCCGGTAATGTTAAAGGTGGTTTCAAGTCGGGTGAGGAGGATGGTGTGATCGATGGTGTCAAAGGCGGCGCTGAGGTCGAGGAGGATGAGAATGTTGAGGTTGCTAGCGTCAGAGGAGAGGAGAAGGTCGTTGGTGATTTTGAGGAGAGCAGTTTCAGTACTGTGGTTGGAGCGGAATCCGGATTGGAATGTTTCATACAGGTTATTGGCAGAGAGGTGATGTTTGAGTTGAGTGGCTACAGCGCGTTCCAAAACCTTTGACAGAAAGGGTAGGTTGGAGATGGGTCTGAAGTTATTTAGGGTGTCAGGGTTTAGTCCAGGTTTTTTCAGAATGGGGGTAACAGCAGCAATTTTGAGGGATGGTGGGACGATGCCTGTAGACAGGGAGGAGTTTATTGTTGCAATGATAAGTGGAGAGAGAGCAGGAAGGGAGGCCTTGACAAAGCTGGAGGGGATGGGGTCAAGAGTGCAGGTGGCAGTTTTCATTCCGATGAGGAGTTCAGAGAGGTCAGTAGGGGAGACTGGGGAGAATTGAGACAGGGGATGGCAGGATAAGGGGGGGCAGGTGGTTTGAGGGGGTGCGGGTGCGGCGGTGGTCAAGCTGTTGTAGATGTTTTCAATTTTGCGTTGGAAGAATGAAAGGAAGGAGATGCAGTTGTCTATTGTGAATGACTGGGTGGTGGTGTTCAGGGGGCTGAGGAGTTTGTTTATTGTAGAGAAGAGTGCTTTTGGGTTTCCGGAGCCAGAGTGGATAATTTGAGAGTAGTCGGCGGAGCGGGCGCGGGAGAGGGCATCTTTATAGTGTTGTATGTGGTCCTTGTAGGCCTGGGAGTGAACTGTGAGACCTGTTTTATTGCGGAGTCTTTCAAGTTGGCGAGCACGAGTTTTCATCAGGCGGAGTTCAGGGGTAAACCAGGGAGCAGAATGGGTGAAAGAAACTGTTTTGGTTTTTATAGGCGCAAGTTGGTCAAGGCAGGAGGAGAGGGTGTGGTTGTAGTAGTCAGTGAGGTCAGAAGGGGTGTGGAGGTCAACGAAGGGAGAAGTGGACATTTTTTCAGAGAGGGTCGATGAGAATGAGGTAGGTGAAAGAGCGTTTAGCTTACGGAAGTTGATAGTGCGATAATGCCTTGGTGCTGGGGTGGGGATGTTGATGGTCAGAGTGATGGCTAGGTGGTCAGAGAGAGTGAGGTCGGAGCCAGAGAGATGGTGCAAAATTAGTCCAGTAGAGCAGACAAGGTCCAAAATGTGACCACGGTTATGGGTAGGAAAGTTGACATGTTGAGTGAGGTTAAAGCAGGTGAGTAAATCAGTGAAGTCAGTGGTTAGCGTGGAGTCAGTGGAGTCCATGTGGATATTGAAATCACCAAGGAGGAGGATTGAGGGGGAGAGGGAACATAGCTGGGTCAGAAAGTAGGAGAAGTCAGACAGGAATGATGGGTGTGGTTTGGGAGGGCGGTAGACAACAGCCATGACTGACTGTGTGTGACCAGAGAGTTTAAAAGCCAGGTGTTCAAATGATGGAGCAGATGAGATGGAGATGAGGTTGGTCTTGATGTCTTGTCGGTGAATAACGGCAATTCCACCACCTCGGCCCTCCGAGGGTGGTTTATTGATGTAAGAATATCCATTGGGTGTGGTGAGGTTGAACGTGTAGTAGTCCAGTGGTTGTTGCCAGGTCTCAGTGAGACAGAGAAAGTCCAGTTTATTTTCCAGGATGTAGTCGTTCAGGATGAGGCATTTGTTGTTGAGGGACCGGGTATTGAACAGGGTGAGCTTGATGTTGTTTTGTATGGCGGGTATGAATCCAGGTGAATTGGCCAGGGTTCGCAGACAGGAGGTGCGATTTTGTGCGTTGTTGTGACCAGGTGTGTTGATAGACTAGTTTTGATAGACTAGTTTTGTTTTGACTAGTTTTGCTAGAATAGAATAGACTAGTTAGAATAGACCAGTTTAGAATAGACTAGAACTAGAATAGACTAGTTTTGCCAAAAGGTCGTGTGATCAATAGACTAGTTTTGCCAAAGGGCGTGTGATCAATAGACTAGTTTTGCCAAAAGGTTGTGTGATCAACAGACTAGTTTTGCCAAAAGGTCGTGTGATCAATAGACTAGTTTTGCCAAAAGGTCGTGTGATCAATAGACTAGTTTTGCCAAAAGGTTGTGTGATCAATAGACTAGTTTTGCCAAAAGGTTGTGTGATCAATAGACTAGTTTTGCCAAAAGGTCGTGTGATCAATAGACTAGTTTTGCCAAAAGGTTGTGTGATCAATAGACTAGTTTTGCCAAAAGGTCGTGTGATCAATAGACTAGTTTTGCCAAAAGGTCGTGTGATCAACAGACTAGTTTTGCCAAAAGGTCGTGTGATCAATAGACTAGTTTTTCCAAAAGGTTGTGTGATCAATAGACTAGTTTTGCCAAAAGGTCGTGTGATCAATCGACTAGTTTTGCCAAAAGGTTGTGTGATCAACAGACTAGTTTTGCCAAAAGGTCGTGTGATCAATAGACTAGTTTTGCCAAAAGGTCGTGTGATCAATAGACTAGTTTTGCCAAAAGGTTGTGTGATCAATAGACTAGTTTTGCCAAAAGGTCGTGTGATCAATAGACTAGTTTTGCCAAAAGGTCGTGTGATCAACAGACTAGTTTTGCCAAAAGGTCGTGTGATCAATAGACTATTTTTGCCAAAAGGTCGTGTGATCAACAGACTAGTTTTGCCAAAAGGTTGTGTGATCAATAGACTAGTTTTGCCAAAAGGTTGTGTGATCAATAGACTAGTTTTGCCAAAAGGTTGTGTGATCAATAGACTCGTTTTGCCAAAAGGTCGTGTGATCAACAGACTAGTTTTGCCAAAAGGTTGTGTGATCAACAGACTAGTTTTTGCCAAAAGGTCGTGTGGTCAACAGACTAGTTTTCCCAAAAGGTTGTGTGATCAACAGACTAGTTTTTGCCAAAAGGTTGTGTGATCAACAGACTAGTTTTTGCCAAAAGGTAGTGTGATCAATAGACTAGTTTTGCCAAAAGGTGGTGTGATCAATAGACTAGTTTTGCCAAAAGGTAGTGTGATCAACAGACTAGTTTTGCCAAAAGGTGGTGTGATCAATAGACTAGTTTTGCCAAAAGGTCGTGTGATCAACAGACTAGTTTTGCCAAAAGGTAGTGTGATCAACAGACTAGTTTTGCCAAAAGGTAGTGTGATCAATAGACTAGTTTTGCCAAAAGGTAGTGTGATCAACAGACCAGTTTTGCCAAAAGGTAGTGTGATCAATAGACTAGTTTTGCCAAAAGGTTGTGTGATCAACAGACTAGTTTTGCCAAAAGGTAGTGTGATCAATAGACTAGTTTTGCCAAAAGGTGGTGTGATCAATAGACTAGTTTTGCCAAAAGGTCGTGTGATCAACAGACTTGTTTTGCCAAAAGGTTGTGTGATCAATAGACTAGTTTTGCCAAAAGGTAGTGTGATCAACAGACTAGTTTTGCCAAAAGGTCGTGTGATCAATAGACTAGTTTTGCCAAAAGGTCATGTGATCAACAGACTAGTTTTGCCAAAAGGTCGTGTGATCAAGAGACTAGTTTTGCCAAAAGGTCGTGTGATCAATAGACTAGTTTTGCCAAAAGGTCGTGTGATCAACAGACTAGTTTTGCCAAAAGGTCGTGTGATCAATAGACTAGTTTTGCTAAAAGGTCATGTGATCAACAGACTAGTTTTGCCAAAAGGTCGTGTGATCAATAGACTAGTTTTGCCAAAAGGTCGTGTGATCAATAGACTAGTTTTGCCAAAAGGTCGTGTGATCAATAGACTAGTTTTGCCAAAAGGTCGTGTGATCAACAGACTAGTTTTGCCAAAAGGTTGTGTGATCAACAGACTAGTTTTGCCAAAAGGTAGTGTGATCAACAGACTAGTTTTGCCAAAAGGTTGTGTGATCAATAGACTAGTTTTGCCAAAAGGTAGTGTGATCAATAGACTTGTTTTGCCAAAAGGTCGAGTGATCAATAGACTAGTTTTGCCAAAAGGTGGTGTGATCAATAGACTAGTTTTGCCAAAAGGTTGTGTGATCAACAGACTAGTTTTGCCAAAAGGTGGTGTGATCAATAGACTAGTTTTGCCAAAAGGTTGTGTGATCAACAGACTAGTTTTGCCAAAAGGTCGTGTGATCAACAGACTAGTTTTGCCAAAAGGTAGTGTGATCAATAGACTAGTTTTGCCAAAAGGTAGTGTGATCAATAGACTAGTTTTGCCAAAAGGTCGTGTGATCAACAGACTAGTTTTGCCAAAAGGTCGTGTGATCAACAGACTAGTTTTGCCAAAAGGTAGTGTGATCAATAGACTAGTTTTGCCAAAAGGTAGTGTGATCAATAGACTAGTTTTGCCAAAAGGTCGTGTGATCAACAGACTAGTTTTGCCAAAAGGTAGTGTGATCAACAGACTAGTTTTGCCAAAAGGTTGTGTGATCAGTCGGCCAGCTTTTCTGGAAAGATAGTGCTATGGCACATAAAGGCCGGCATGAGCCATTACAAAGTTTTTGGTTCACGAGTTATCAAGTGACCACTATATTCGTCATGTGTGTGCGTCTGTCTGTGTGTGTGTCTGTGTGTCCGCAGCATAACTACCCGATGATGTTTATTATTATTATTTATTTTTTTTCCCACCGAATTTTCGGTATTCTGTAGTTAACTAACCGCATAACTGATTATACATTATTTTCTATGTCATTTCAAGGTCCGTAACCTTCGTTTTGACATTTCCTGGCCTGGCCTGTACGGGCCTGTTTCGGTTATAGTCCGTCCTTCGTCATTGAATACCACTCGCTCGTGAACCATTGTCGTCTCCTGACTTGTCTTGGCTAAATTAGTAAGGCCTGCGATCCCCTGCATGTCTGTCTTCGCTTACATGCTTTGATCGTCATGAATGGAGTAGAGTGATAGAAAGTTTCAAGTGCACAGTTCACCTTAACAGCTCCTTCTCTCGGACCTCAAGTTGTAGCATGATGCTGCTTAGTTCCAAGTACAGGTTGTTAGCACGCTCCAACTTGCGCTCGTAGTGGTCCCTGATGTCCAGGGCATGTCTGCAAGGACAACATTGGATTAAATGCGGATTAAATGTCTGTAAGGATTCAATGAGGTTGTTTTTAAGAGACACAATGATTTAACAAACCATTAAAAAATCTCAACTACCTATGAGTTTACAGTAAACACCCATCGTAGACATGTACAAATACTAAAGGGAGGATAGACCGGGTGCTTTATTCACGTGAAAGATGGCGAAAGGTTTGACCTCATGGATGCAAGGGAACAACCACCCCCCACCCCCTCGTCTACAATATACCGGGGTGGAAGTGTGGCTTTGACCCTCTATAACCTGTGATAAGGGGTCAGAAAAATGACATGTATTTATGTGAAAGATAGCACCGGTAAATTCGATCTCAAATCTTTTGTTGGGGTGCCCCGATGAATAAATGACCAATGCGGGTATTGGGAATGGCCTTGACAGAAACCACCAAAGGTGACGTCATCCAAAGGTCCCATAAAATGACAATAATTATTGATGTGAAAGTCGGCAAGGGTAAAATCATTCTCAAATCTTCCCAGTCTGCGTTAATGGGACGTTGATTGTTTATACAGCACTACATGATACATGACGCATGATGCCGCCATGATAGGAGGATCATGTGTCTTGACCGATTGGCTCTCGCAGTAGTCGTTGTTCCTGCATCACTCTCAGGATATACCGCATGTCAACCTGTGTTGAATCATTTGTAAAAACAAAGAAGGGAGCTCCGAGTTCAAACCTTTCAAAAATGGAACTTTGGAAACAGCCAAGAATGCAGCTGGGTGTAGAAAAGCTGTTAAACAGGATCACTTTGCCAGCACCACAGAAGATATCGGAAAAAAGGAGCGACCGGAATCCCACTTCCATCACTCGCAAGGCCTCAGCCAATTCTGTGCTGTCAAAAGACTGTCGACAACCGACGCAGTGCAGCCCGAGACATCCAGCAAGACCACCCGTTCTAGTTCCGGTCTCCTTTCCACCAATGAGAAATGTGTTCTTGGAACTCAATCCCTTTTTTGTGGAAACATGAGTAAGAGGAAAAATCCAAGAGCGATAAAGGCCTCCATCAGTGTATAGCGAAAGATGGGAGCAAGTCATTTAGTCTTGCAGCCGAGAACAATAACGATTCGAGGATCCTCACATTTGGGGCTGACTTGATTGCAAAGGAGGCCAAATATCACCACTTGTAAGCATGACTATTTAAGGGAGGAAAGAAACGAGGGAAGAGGAAAGGAAATCCAACCAGAAGAAACCTGATGAAACGTTCCCAAAGCTATCAACGTTTCGAGAGTCAAGTCATCCAGAAGAAAACTCCTATTCTGGCATCTATCTTCATTCTGGGGGAACAGAGGAGAATGTACACCAGTACAGTGTATAGAGCCGGATATTGAAGAAGCACCGATTCACTGACATTCTCATTGACAAACAATCTAACAAATCTGGGATATTTGTCTTCCCCTGCTCGTAATGCAGTTACGCGTCGGGAGGAAAATACTATGTAAGCCAAACTCCATTCATGAACAACATGGGAGTCAGGGAATAAGCTCCAAGTGTTTTAATGAAGTAACTAGTGCTTGATGACACTGGGTACCAGGCCAGGCTCAAACTCAGCACACAAGAACATGTTCCAATCGCTATATATGCAAAATTATTACTGACATGAGATGAACTGCCAAATGACCCTCTTGTACTTACTTACAATGATTTAGAATGTGTAACAATGAGGATTCTGAGGGATTAACTCAGATACAAGTTATGAAAGGCTCAGACAGTGCTTCCTCTTAGGTCACATCCTGTTGCATCACTTCCTCTTCGGTCACATCCTGTTACATCACTTTCTCTTAGGTCACATCCTGTTAAATCACTTCCTCTTAGGTCACATCCTGTTACATCACTTCCTCTTAGGTCACATCCTGTTGCATCACTCCCTCTTAGGTCACATCCTGTTACATCACTTCCTCTTCGGTCACATCCTGTTACATCACTTCCTCTTAGGTCACATCCTGTTACATCACTTTCTCTTAGGTCACATCCTGTTAAATCACTCCCTCTTAGGTCACATCCTGTTACATCACTTCCTCTTAGGTCACATCCTATTACATCACTTCCTCTTAGGTCACATCCTGTTACATCACTTCCTCTTCGGTCACATCCTGTTACATCACTTCCTCTTAGGTCACATCCTGTTAAATCACTTCCTCTTAGGTCACATCCTGTTACATCACTTCCTCTTAGGTCACATCCTGTTGCATCACTCCCTCTTAGGTCACATCCTGTTGCATCACTCCCTCTTAGGTCACATCCTGTTGCATCACTCCCTCTTAGGTCACATCCTGTTACATCACTCCCTCTTAGGTCACATCCTGTTACATCACTTTCTCTTAGGTCACATCCTGTTACATCACTTCCTCTTCGGTCACATCCTGTTACATCACTTCCTCTTAGGTCACATCCTGTTAAATCACTCCCTCTTAGGTCACATCCTGTTAAATCACTTCCTTTTTGGTCACATCCTGTTACATCACTTCCTGCTACCTAAAAAAACAATAATAATAATAATAATAATAATAATAACAATAATAATCAGATTTTTTCCACTGACGCTAGTATCCTTCCCTACCTTCACATGCATGTGTGTGTGCCGGCTTGATGGAAACAGACAATCATGGAAAGACTGAAATAATGATAAAAAAATTGCATCAATAAATTAACACTGGGTGTTGGCGAGGCAACAATCAGGAAAGGCCATGGGCAACTCCGTGGGTTTGATCCAATCTGTAAACTTCCCAACCACGACTGGAACTACTGCTGCATTCTGGATCTCTTGGAACGACTGCTGCATTCTGGATCTCTTGGAACGACTGCTGCATTCTGGATCTCTTGGAACGACTGCTGCATTCTGGATCTCTTGGAACTACTGCTGCATTCTGGATCTCTTGGAACTACTGCTGCATTCTGGATCTCTTGGAACGACTGCTGCATTCTGGATCTCTTGGAACTACTGCTGCATTCTGGATCTCTTGGAACTACTGCTGCATTCTGGATCTCTTGGAACGACTGCTGCATTCTGGATCTCTTGGAACTACTGCTGCATTCTGGATCTCTTGGAACTACTGCTGCATTCTGGATCTCTTGGAACTACTGCTGCATTCTGGATCTCTTGGAACTACTGCTGCATTCTGGATCTCTTGGAACTACTGCTGCATTCTGGATCTCTTGGAACTACTGCTGCATTCTGGATCTCTTGGAACTACTGCTGCATTCTGGATCTCTTGGAACTACTGCTGCATTCTGGATCTCTTGGAACTACTGCTGCATTCTGGATCTCTTGGAACTACTGCTGCATTCTGGATCTCTTGGAACTACTGCTGCATTCTGGATCTCTTGGAACTACTGCTGCATTCTGGATCTCTTGGAACTACTGCTGCATTCTGGATCTCTTGGAACTACTGCTGCATTCTGGATCTCTTGGAACTACTGCTGCATTCTGGATCTCTTGGAACTACTGCTGCATTCTGGATCTCTTGGAACTACTGCTGCATTCTGGATCTCTTGGAACTACTGCTGCATTCTGGATCTCTTGGAACGACTGCTGCATTCTGGATCTCTTGGAACTACTGCTGCATTCTGGATCTCTTGGAACTACTGCTGCATTCTGGATCTCTTGGAACGACTGCTGCATTCTGGATCTCTTGGAACTACTGCTGCATTCTGGATCTCTTGGAACTACTGCTGCATTCTGGATCTCTTGGAACGACTGCTGCATTCTGGATCTCTTGGAACTACTGCTGCATTCTGGATCTCTTGGAACTACTGCTGCATTCTGGATCTCTTGGAACTACTGCTGCATTCTGGATCTCTTGGAACTACTGCTGCATTCTGGATCTCTTGGAACTACTGCTGCATTCTGGATCTCTTGGAATGACTGCTGCATTCTGGATCTCTTGGAACTACTGCTGCATTCTGGATCTCTTGGAACTACTGCTGCATTCTGGATCTCTTGGAACGACTGCTGCATTCTGGATCTCTTGGAACTACTGCTGCATTCTGGATCTCTTGGAACTACTGCTGCATTCTGGATCTCTTGGAACTACTGCTGCATTCTGGATCTCTTAATGCAAAACTTTCATTCAATCTCTCTTGTTGCTCATCTGCCCCTATTGGTTCTTGTGATCACCTCCTTGTCTCAGCCCACAGCTCTCTGGCTATTCATTCATTTGTCTTTTTCGCTTCATAAAAAGTACAAATACATTCGGTCAAATAAGAACACAAGTTTAGAGTTCCAAAATCCAGGTGCACTGCACACCTCAGCGGCGATTGTAAGGGATCAACCTCACTGACATAGAATATGGCTATTTGCACAGGCCAACCGGCAGCGACTTCAATCTGGCCTCTCTCAAAATGATTGCACTGCCATGTCCACAGCACCTGATATTCACTTTGCCTGGGAATACTTTCACAAAGTCCACTTTCTCTCAGGCACCGGTTTATCACATCTTGTCTGCACTTTTCTATCCTTACTCGAGATTCTGGTACACTGAATCCCGTGGGGAGGTGGTTTGCAGTTAAACAGCTTACTTTTTGCAGCTTGGAACGCTACCTCGACCGAGGGTGATTTTTGTTCATTCCGCAAGGCTCGCAACGTGTGTCCATACTGAGGGAAGCAAGAAAACATAGTCTTACACATTTCAAGACCAAACTTTCAAACCAGTCTCCTTCATCCATCTTTTGGTGGCACCTTGTCGAGTCTGTCTCTGGTGGTTGCTTCCCCTCAAACCCGCCCCTTGCCTCAAACGATATTCCTGCTCACTCCGCCTGATATAATGCAGAATGTCTAAATCCTGTCTTTGCCTCCAAATGCCGCGTGCCCAACCCATCCGGTTCTGTCCGCACTGCATGCCGATGCACCCGCTGCCTACTGGACTCGGTGTCATTTTCCCCTGAGAAGTTACAGAAAGTTCTACCTGGTCTTGATCCTGCTTTGGTGACGAGTCAACATGGCGTCAGTGCTCATGTTCTCAAATCCTGCTCTGCCGTTCTTGCCCCCCCCTCTAGCTGCCCTATTCAGTATGTCCTTCCCCTTTGGCCACCTCCTTTCTGCATGGAAGTCAGCAAATATCACTCCCAGCCACAAAAAGGGGGCGGAAGCAGACCCTACCAACTACAAGCCAATGAGCATGCTTCCAAATACACACAAAGTCATTCAATCCATCGTTACTTATGAAGTATTTCCTGTTCTCGGACAGCCTGATCTCCGACCATTTCAGTTTGGATTCCGTAACAATCAATCAACTCTGGACATGCTTCCGTGCCTCTCTCTCAGCAATGGATGAATGTGATCAAACTCAAACAAGAGGTAATACTATCATCTCCTTCGAGATATCTTGGGCAATCAGCAAGGTTGTCAGCAATCAGCTGACAATCAGCAATCATCCTGCTTTTCTTGCAATGCATTCTACCTGTGGCATAGAAAGGCCGCCTTCATAGCTCGATTTCTGACTTCCTCCTCAACTATTTTATTCCACGGTTCTCCCGTCTATGGACCCACCTTCCAGAGGCTGTTCTGTCTCACTCTTCCCTCCAGGACTTCAACCAAACAGTGCTCCACCATATCTAATAAACCCTAATTATGAACCCATGATCTTCACCTTTCCTATCTCAACTATCTTACCTGCCAGGTTCAGTTTCGTACCCTCCTTCCTTTCCTCTGACCCTGCTCATACATTCCCTTGGTGTTTGCCTCATTGTGAGATCTTCCTGTTTTTGTTATTGTTCACAATTACTGCTGTTTCTGTTGAAATATGTTCAAACGTGCTGTGGATGCTTTTAGAACATTTCATATTTTAAAAAGTCAAAAAAGCATCCACATCTTACCTGAGCTCCTCACGCCGACGCCGAATGAGTTGTTCATCGAGCTGGTGGATGCATGCCCCCTCACTACGGATCTTCTCAAAGTGTAACCGTACCTCTTCTCGCCACTCGGCCTGCGCACACCAGCATCACCAAGGTATGAGACGATGTTTTCTATACGATTTGTTATTTGCTTAAAAGTGAATCGATTGTTGGAGCCACTTGGGTAATGAATCAAAATGGATGGAGTTGGCCGATGTGCCCTGAGAGGGGAAGTTTTTACTTGTACCTTCTACAGCCTTGTGAGGACAAAAAATAATATTTTGTGCAATTTTTCTATGTCCCCCTTCTCTTACAGGGAGGACAGATGCTATTTATTCTATTCCATATGTTTCTTTCTTATTCATTCTTTCTTTCCATCAATTACAATTGTTCACCCTTCAGTCATTTCTGAGGCACTCTTCTTCAATTTTGCTGTGTATGTTCCTTGCTGTATTACACACAGACTGGTTTTTTATCTTCATTTTTTTTCAAGTTGGGGCTCCATTCCTCTTTCAATGGGTCGAAGGTTAAACACTAAAATCACACATTTTGCCTTTCCATCCTCTTTTATTTGAGTCGATAGAGATGTAATTTGGCACAAACTTGCTTTATAATAGCCCCTATAGATATATAAAAACCACCTTTAGAGGCCATTTTTCCCCGCAAAGCGGGGGTTGGCCTTTTCGGGGACCGTGGTTGTTGTTGTTTTTTGGTTCCCTTTTTGAAGCAATGTTTTACGGCCGGATGCCCTTCTTGCCGCCAACCCTGTTTGTCACCTTTTTACGATAAACAGGGAATTACCAGTGTACTGGTACTCAATTTGCCGACCTCGGAAGGATGACAGGCTGAGTCAACCCCCCTGGCGTTAATTCAGCGATCGACCGGGATTCGAACCCAGGATCCTTGGATCCTAAGCTGGCACCCTAGCCGCTAGCCCAACACCAGGGATCTCCCCTATAGCTGGCTATAGATCTCCCCTATAGATATATGCAGCACAAAATAGGATTAAGGCTGTTCGTGGGATACTACAGAGGTCAAAGGCAATACATGATGTTATACATACATATGCACATCATTTTGTTTCGTGATGCGATCAAAGATGGCTGACTGGCGACCATTATAGTTATAAAAAAAACCCAGTATTGAACAAGTCCTCAACAATTTCTTGGAGATGCATCTACTCATCTTGTTAAAATTTGGAAAAACACATAATTAAATTTCGACATCAATTTCAAGATGGCCGACTGGCGGCCACTTCGTTAGTTAAACGTGTCTCCAACCATTTAACCGACAAGCATGGTCTGATTTTGTTCAAACTTGATAGAAGCACACTACATGGTGGCATATACGTGCACCTCACGTTATTTTTCGATTTGATCAAAGATGACTGACTGGTAGACTGGTGGCCATTCAGGTTGTAAAAAACGCGATGTTGAACACGTCCTATCCATAACCTTTTCTCAGACAAGCATTTACCGATCTCGTTCAGACTTGGCACACTGATGATGAATGATGGCTTACATATGCACGTCATTTATTTTCGAGATCCGATTCAAGATGGCCGACCTGCGGCCATTTCGTTAGATAAACGTATCCCCAACCATGTCAGACATGCATGGACCAATTTTGCTCAAACATGGCACAAAGACAATGCATGAAATTATACAGATGCAGAAGACTTTGTTTTGTAATCCGACCAAAGATGGCTGACTGGTGGCCTTTAACTCGGTACAGCAAAATTGCTAAAAACACAGAGGGCTTTGACATTTTAGGCCTTTTTCTCCTTGTTTATGAAGGCATGGCCAATTTACTAATGTTCTCTTTCCCAAAGATCATGGCAGGAATGTAGAATTTTCACTCGGTACCTGAGCAAACAAGAATTTTGTTTGGCAAACTGGCAAACAAGAATAGAATTTTCACTCGGTACCTGAGCAAACTCGGCTGAGCAAACAATTACCCATCCAATTTGAAAGGTACTATGGCATTTTAAATATTCACACAGAAGACATGACAGGTAGCTTAATATCCCCCAATAATAACATATTAAGTTATGTTACGACTCCCAAACCTCAAAGAACGTCACATTTCATTCTATTACTTGCATTTTAGATTGGGAGATCACCTGCGACTGAAAATAGGTCTCTTGGGGTGTTGAGAGCACATCAGCAGAAGCAATGTCTAAGTGCAGCTGAATCTGTCGAAATGAGGGCCTGTTTCTTGGTTTGCTGTTCCTGTAACAACCCACATTCACCAATGACGTAACTGTTACTACTGTGTAATATCATTTAAAATCTTCATCGAATATACATGCGCAACTTCCTTTGGATGCCTCACGCACTGTGCAAATATTTCTGCGTCACTTCTTGCAGAAATATTTTATGGATATTTTTCTTCTTCTTCTTTTGGTTTTTATCAATTTTTCAGTCCTCAAAATGCTTTCCATTGTAGGAGTTACCATATTTTCATGCAAATAACCCGTAGGTTATACGTAAAAAAGGTTCCAAAAATTACAATGTATAGGTTATATGGTACAGTATTTTACTATATGGCACTCAAAAATTACGTAACGCATTTTATGGCCAAATCTGAAACCCCACCACTTCAATAGACACCCCCTAAAATAGTACGTAACACTCGATGAAGACACCGCCGCTCCCTATTTCATACCTCCATCCTGGGACGCTATTTTTCCAGTTGTTTTTTTCAGCTATTATAAACTATATTTTAAAAAGTAAAGGTGGTACAGTGTAAGTAAAGGTGGTACATATTGTCCTGTCCATAACTAGTTAAGACCTGCCTTGGACGAATAGCCGAGACAGTTTTACTCCTGAGGCGGTAGCCCGAAAAATGGCGTTCTTTTTTTCATGCGTGGGATAAAGGAATGCAAAGCGTTTATCTGATCTGAATACACGGGTATATTCTGAAACCACAAACAAGTAAACGCGACAGTAAATTCAACAATAATGATTTAATAAAAAGAAATAAAAGAATGAAAATGAAGGCTGACGTGAAACTAAAATTCTAACTGAGGTACCTCCACACACGGACTCATAAATGGGCACACAGGGGAAAGGTAAAATAAAATCCCTTTAGCCAGCCGGCACTCAGCTTTGGCGTCAAGTGGCCCTCTTCATGGAGAGTGGGGCGATGGCTAAGTTATCTTGCGCCAGAGCACACAAGATGGCGCCGAAGGCACCAAGGGTGGTTGAGACGAGCAGACGAGATGGCCTCCTTTCTCCTCCACCGTCTGGGGAAGCATACGCGGCCTTCAGCTTCCTTGCGAGCCAACGATAATTGAAACTCCTTTTCAATCGCCGCAGCAGAAACCCTCTCCTCACAGCCCGCACAAAATGGCCAAGCCTTCTCGTCAAAAACCAAGAGAGATATCGATTTCTTCGCTAAATTTACGAGAAGCTTCTCGCTCTCACATCACCCCCGGCCCTCCCAGCCAATCACGACCATCAGGGGGCGTGGCCTGCCGGCTCTTTCGCCCATCGTACCACTCGGGGGACATGTCCTTTTGCCGTAAGTGTTCAGGTAGGCGCGGCTTACTTGCCGAACGGCTCTGCTCGGGTGCTGTCAGCAGTTGTTGTCATTAAACAAAGGTTTTGCATGGCCGGCCTTGGTAAATGTAAAACGTTAGGGAAAACTACAGAGGGAAAATCACATACTGGGGAAAACTAACCTTAGTCCCTAACTAATTAGCACAACACCACTACCCTCCTCCCCCCCCCCCCCCCCCCCTCGCCACCCCTTTCAATTGCTTTCAGTTGCAAATGAGATTCTTCCTCAATCTGAAGACTAGCATGGGAAAACGACGTTTAAACAAAGCGATTTGCTTTTATCATTAATTTTTTGAATAAGTGAATAATTAAACATTTGCATTTCTAAATAAAGGGTGCCTGGAACAAAGTTGTCATTGATTGATTTAGCGTTATGTAATCGCACTAGAAACGCCACAGCTCCCTGCAGCACTCCGTAACGCTTGGACATCCACTCCCTCTGCCCCCCAAACCCTCCATTCATTACATAATTTTTGAATGGCCCTTTCTCTAGAAATTCATTGTAATGTCAACTGGGTATTTACTGCAGTTGTATTTGAAAAGAGTCGCTTGTTAGCCCATGACACCAAAGCCGTGTCGGCTGCTGTTCTGTCTCATTGCTGTTCATAAAGGACAAATAATGGCAAAAATACTCCAAAGGGAAAATAAATGTCTGTGTTCCTTTTACGTTTGCCTTGTCTTGTTTAAGTAGAGTCAGCATAATGCAGACAAGCTGAATACCACCATTATTTGGAAATTTTGAGGGCTTGTGATGCATATTTCATATTCATATTAAAGATTCTCATTGATATTTACTTCATCTCATGTTTGTTCAAGTAAACTGAGAAAATTTCATTCCCAGAAACATCTATTTTTAACAAGATATAGAAGCTAATAGAAGAGCAAACTTTTGCGTTATCCTTTTCTTACATGAAATATTGTGACAGACTAATCACTAATTGTTTTACCGACAGTCGTGCCCAAAAATATTGGCACCCTTGCATTTTTTTCAAATAATGCACCATTTCTTCCAGAAAATTGTTGAAATTAAAAAATATTTTGGTATCCACATTTGTATTTCTTTGGTTTGCAGTGAAACAAAACAAAAAAAGCTGAAAAAATTAGTAAATCATAGGTTATTCCACACAGAAATCATAAAATGGCCCGGACATTATTGTCACCTATTAGAAGTTGTTAGAAATAATTAGATTTTAAGCAGGTGATTCTCCTTTACTTTGGAATTGAACTTACCTGTGGTGAGTTGCAGGTGCCTGTATTATAAAAATCACTCATTCAACCAGTTTGAATCGAGAAAAGGAGTTATTCTGCTGTTTTGTGTCACTGTGTGTACCGCAATGAGCATGGGGAAAAGAAAGAAAACCAGAGAATTGTCTTGAGGTCGGTCAGACACAAGATTGTAGCCAAGCATGGACAATCTCAAGGCTACAAGTCCATCTCCAGAGATCTTGATGTTCCTGTGTCCACCGTACGCAATGTTATCAGGAAGTTTAAGGCCCATGGCACTGTAGCCAACCTCCCTGGACGTGGCCGCAAGAGAAAACATGATCAAAGATTGCAGCGAGGGATTGTTTGAGTGGTGGAAAAAGCACCTTCATCAACTGCCAAACAGATTCATGCTGATCTTCAGACACAAGGCACGACAGTTTCAACTCGCACCATCCATCGCCAACTCAATGTAAGGGGGTTCTATGGTAGAAGACCCAGGAGGACCCCACTGCTGAGAAAGCCTGACTGGAGTTTCCCAAAACACACCTGAACAACAAACTCCTTCTGGGCAAATGTCCTGTGGACAGATAAGACCAAATTAGAGCTTTTTGGGAAAGCACATCATCTCTATGTTTACAGAAAACAAAATAAGCCTTCAGAGAAAAGAACACCTTCCCTACACTCAAACATGGAGGAGGTTCAGTGATGTTTTGTGGTTGCTGTGCTGCCTCTGGCAATGGGTGCCAGAGGGTCTTGGGTCTTGCAGCAGGACAATGACCCCAACACACACTTTAAAAAGCACCCAGGAATGATTCAAGACAAAATGCTGGACTGTTCTGAAGTGGCCAGCAATGAGTCCAGATCTAAATCTCATTGAACACCTGTGGGGAGATCTGAAAACAGCAGTTTGGAGAAAGCACCCTTCAAATCTGGGAGAACTGGAGCAGTTTGCACAAGAAGAGTGGGCCAAACTGCCGGTAGAGAGGTGTAGGAAGCTCATTCATGGCTATAGGAAGCGCTTGACTGCAGTGATTTTGTCCAAAGTCTGTGCTACCAAATATTAGGTCTAGGATGTCAATAATTTTGTCAGTGCCATTTATTTTTATTTTCTGATTTAAAAGGATATATTAAGTTCTGAATCAAAAACAAAGGTTCTGTAATATTAACAGTGAAATAAAGAATTGTGGAGACAAAATACTTTTGTCAATTTCAACTTATTTTTAGAGAAAATTCTGAGTTATTTGAAAAAAGTGCAAAGGTGCCAATATTTTTGGCCACGACTGTGTGCATTAAAAAGATAATACACAGTGCTAAATATAAGTTCTCGATTGTAAGAAAAATACTATGACTGAACCTGTCATCAATAGATCTGTTTCAGTAGCAGTCAATCCTCATCATAAATCTTATGTTCCAATTCCTCCATGACTTAGTTACCTTTGCCACCGAAGGTGAACGGAGGTTATGTTTTCTCACCTGCTTGTCTGTTTGTGTGGCTGTGAGCAGGATATCTGAAAGAGCTAAGGACGGATTCGGACTGGGTGTTTAACAAATACGAATCGATTTGATTTTCGTGAAGATCCGCATCAGAGATTTTTTAATTTTTTAAAGCGATTCTTCAACATTGAGAGATGGGGCCAAAAACGATATATAGCTTGATATTTCAAAAAGTTGTGCATTATTTATGACCAAACTAGGTGGATGAGTTAGGTAAAACTAGATGACAAGTTGAAAACAATTTGAAACACGCCAATTCGATTTTGGTTCAAGGAAATCCAATTCAGCCTTTTTTGGCAAATGATGTGTGGAGTATATAGTAGAGGTGGAGATCGGTGAGCTTTTTGGACATGTGACCCCAACATCGTGTGGACAAGAATTCTGTCAAGAGATAGAATACAGGAGGAAAACTAGAACGACACTCGGTAGAGCGCATACCTCCGCCTGGCTGAATGGTTGATGCTTTGTATCCCACTGAAAGGCCGAATCTGAATATGTACCTCAACCAAAATCTAATTGGTTTGTTCTTTTCACCTACCAAACTCATCGAGCAAGTTTTGTCAAAAGTCGTCCATAACTTTTTGAAATATCGCACTATATATATATTCAGGCTCCATCTCTCAATGGTGAAGAATCGCTTTAAATTCTCGTATCCAGATCCGGATATTCACCAAAATCGAATCACTTTGTTCTTTTTACACACCCAACTTGTCCACCAAATTTCGTCCAAAGCCGTCCGCAACTTTTTCAGATAAACAAACAAAAAATCCTGTTCACAAACAAACAGACAAACAAGAAGGCGTCAGGCAGCAGCCTGCCAGCTTTCACGAAAATCGTCACTGTCACCTTGCCCTTTAACCCCTATAGTCAAATAACATTGACAGCCTCACTTTGTTACCCTGCGCTCGTGAAGCGAAAAGTGGGGTTAAGCAATCGGTTAGGTATGTGTGTCGTGTCTGCATTTTAAAAATTCATTTTCTCGGCAACCGTTGGTCCGATTGACATGAAATTTTACCGTCGGATTGCCTCTGCCTATAGATATTTTTGCTGATAATTATGACGTCATAGGTCACGTGGTACGGACGCCATCTTGGAAAAACGTTACACCTCCATACAGTCACGTGAAAAAGTAAGTACACCCCATGTAAGGTTTTGACTATTTCAACATATTTCAACATACAGCTATTTGATCGTCATTTCAACAATATTGACAGATAAAGGTGATATAATATAACAAATATCATGAAACATTTACATTTTGTAGTCCATTGTATAATTTAAATAAACATAAATGCAAATTTCGCATGTGGAAAAAGTAAGTACACCCCGACATTTATCACTACTTCAAATACCGAAAATTAGAATTAGGTGCACCAGCTCAGGTGCAAATAATTAGAACATCGTTAGAGAGGATATTGGAGGAACTGTCTTATTTAAACCTCAGACATTTCGTTTGGTTTGCTCTTTGTTGTTGAAGTGTGAGGCGTCACCATGCCTAGATCAAAAGAGCTCTCTGAGGCCTTCAGAAAGAAGGTTATAGATGCCTACGAGTCTGGGAAGGGATTTTAAAAGGTCTCCAAACAATTTGAAATCAATCATTCGACTGTCCGGAAGATCATCTACAAGTGGAGAAGATTCCAAACAACTGCCAACTTGTTCAGGCCAGGCCGCCCCAGCAAGTTCAGCCCGAGAGCAGACCGCAAGATGCTGAAAGAAGTCTCTAAGAACCCCAGAATGTCATCACGGGACCGACAGGTAGCTCTTGCCACTGTTGATGTCAAAGTGCACGAGTCTACCATTAGAAAGAGGCTGCACAAATTTGATCTACATGGGAGGTGTGCCAGGCGGAAACCATTGCTGTCCAGAAATAACATCAGGGCAAGACTAAAGTTTGCCAATGAACACCGAGGCAAAGACCAGCACTTCTGGAACAATGTGCTCTGGACAGATGAGTCAAAGGTAGAGCTATTTGGCCACAGTACCAGAATACATGTTTGGCGAAAACCAAAGACAGCATTTGACCACAAGAACCTGATACCAACTGTAAAGCATGGTGGTGGAAATATTATGGTTTGGGTCAGCTTTGCTGCATCAGGGCCTGGGCAGCTCACCATCATAGAATCCACTATGAATTCTTCATTGTACCAGAGGGTGCTTGAAGATAATGTGAGGCCATTTGTTGGACAGTTGAAGCTCAACCGAAGGTGGATCTTGCAACATGACAATGACCCTAAACATACCAGTAAATCCACCAAGGAATGGCTGAAAAGAAGGAAATGGAGGGTTCTGGAATGGCCAAGTCAAAGCCCGGATCTAAATCCCATCGAGATGTTGTGGGGGGATTTGAAACGAGCTGTGCATGCAAGAAACCTCTCAAACATCACACAGCTGAAAGAATTCTGCATGGAGGAGTGGGCAAAAATTTCTCCCAGTCGATGTCAGAGACTGGTAGACAGTTAGAAGAAACGCCTACTTGAGGTTGTTTCTGCCAAAGGGGGCACTACCACCTATTAGAGCCAAGGGTGTACTTACTTTTTCCACATGCGAAATTTGCATTTATGTTTATTTAAATTATACAATGGACTACGAAATGTAAATGTTTCATGATATTTGTTATATTATATCACCTTTATCTAACAATATTGTTGTAATGAAGATCAAATAGCTGTATGTTGAAATATGTTGAAAAAGTCAAAACTTTACATGGGGTGTACTTACTTTTTCACATGACTGTATCTCCCAAACCGTTTAATGGAAAAAATTAAACATGTCTCATTGTCAAGTACACCCCATGGGGAATAAGATATGTCAATGATGATGTCATACGAAGAAGTTTAAGAACATAAGAAGTTTCGGGAACTGAGTGGCGTGCTGACGAGGAGGGGAGTTTCGTTGAAGCTGAAGGGAAAGGTGTGTGCTGCATGTGTGAGAAGTGTTTTGATTTATGGGAGCGAGACATGGGTAATGAACGTAGAGCAGCAACGAAGGCTGGAAAGGGTGGAAATGCGAATGGTTCGGTGGATGTGCGGAGTATCGTTGAGAGAAAGGAAGACAAATGATGAATTGCGAAAGATGATGGGAATATTGCCTGGGAATGATGCTGTGAAGAGGAACAGCTTGAGATGGTTTGGTCATGTGTTGAGGAAGGATGAAAGTGACTGGTTGAGAAGAGTGATGGAAATGAATGTAGGAGGAAGTAGAGGACGGGGAAGACCGAGAAAGACTTGGCTAAAGATGGTCAAAGAAGAAATGCGGGCAAGGGGGTTAACAAGGGGAGATGCAGAAAATAGGGCAAAATGGAGAAGATTGTCATGGGGACCACAAGGCTAACCCCCGCTCTAGCAGGGAAAATGGCCTTAAAATGCATGTTGTTGTTGTTGTTGTTGATGGGAATAGAGCCTGTGATGGATGCTGTGAAGAGAAACAGTTTGAGATGGTTTGGTCATGTGTTGAAGAAGGACGAAAGTGACTGGTTGAGAAGAGTGATGGAAATGAATGTAGGAGGAAGTAGAGGACGGGGAAGACCGAGAAAGACTTGGCTAAAGATGGTCGAAGAAGAAATGCGGGCAAGGGGGTTAACAAGGGGAGATGCAGAAAATAGGGCAAAATGGAGAAGATTGTCATGGGGACCGCAAGGCTATCCCCCGCTCTTGCAGTGAAAATGGCCTTAAAATGCCTGTTGTTGTTGTTGTTGATGTCATACGTGCCTCCATTATGACGTCATAATTCGACAAGTACAACGCTTGATCTGATCAGTATGGAAAAAAAAATCCTCTGCAACTGTTAGCCCGATGAACACGAAATTTTCAGAATAAGAGCGGCTCCTCCTGTAGAATTGTTCTAATGATAATTATGACGTCATTGGTCACGTGGCACAGGCGCCATCTTGGAAAAATCGAAAAAAGTTGCACCTTTATATCTCCGAAACCACTCCATGGAAAAAATTGAAATATGGCTCAATGTCAAGCACTTCCTTGGGGAATAAGATATGTTTATGATGTTGTCATCAGGACCGTAAGAATGACGTCATAATACGGCAAGTACAATGCTTGATTCGATCAGTATGAATTTTTTTTCTCTGCAATTTTTGGACCGGTTGACGCGCGTTTTTAATTTTTGTCAAAACAAACGAGACAGAACAACATGTGACGAAAGTTTTTTATTTTTGTCATAACGAGACAGACCGACATGTGCCGAAACTTTTAAATTTTAGTCATAACGAGATAGACCGACATGTGATGAAAAATTTTAAATTTTGTCATAACAAACGAGACAGAACGACATGTGATGAAAGTTTTTTATTTTAGTCATAACGAGACAGACCGACACGTGACTAATTTTTTTAATTTTAGTCATAACGAGAAAGACCGACATGTGACGAAAGTTTTTATTTTTTGTCATGACAAACGAGACAGAACAACATGTGCTGAAAGTTTTGAATTTTAGCCATAATGAGACAGACCGACATGTGACAAAAGTTTTTATTTTTTGTCATAACAAATGAGACAGACCGATATGTGACAAAAGTTTTTATTTTTCGTCATACTAAACGAGACAGACCGACGTGACAAAAGTTTTTAATTTTTGTCACAACGAGACAGACCGACATGTGATGAAAGTTTTTAATTTTTGTCATAACAAAGGAGACAGAGCGACACGTGACGAAAGTTTTAAATTTTTGTCATGACAAAGGAGACAGAGCAACATGTGACAAAAGTTTTTAATTTTTGTTATGACAAACGAGACAGACCGACATGTGACGAAAGTTTTAAATTTTCGTCATAACAAACAGACACACAGACAGACAGGGGTAAAAAACTCATTCTCATCCACCCTCTCTGAAAAAATGTCCACTTCTCCCTTCATTGACCTCCACACCCCTTCCGACCTCACTGACTACTACAACCACACTCTCTCCTCCTGCCTTGACCAGCTTGCGCCTGTAAAAACCAAAACAGTTTCTTTCACCCATTCTGCTCCCTGGTTTACCCCTGAACTCCACCTGATGAAAACTCGTGCTCGCCAACTTGAAAGACTCCGCAATAAAACGGGTCTCACAGTTCACTCCCAAGCCTACAAGGACCACATACAACACTACAAAGATGCCCTCTCCCGCGCCCGCTCTGCCTACTACTCTCAAATTATCCACTCTGGCTCCGGAAACCCAAAAGCACTCTTCTCGACAATAAACAAACTCCTCCGCCCCCTGAACACCACCACCCAGTCATTCACAGTAGACAACTGCATCTCCTTCCTCTCTTTCTTCCAACGCAAAATTGACAACATCTACAACAGCTTGACCACCGCCGCACCCGCTCCCCCTCCAACCACCTGCCCCCCCTTGTCCTGCCACCCCCTGTCTCGGTTCTCCCCAATCTCTCCTACTGACCTCTCTGAACTCCTCATAGGAATGAAAACTGCCACCTGCACTCTTGACCCCATCCCCTCCAGCTTTGTCAAAGCCTCCCTCCCTGCTCTCTCTCCACTTATCATTGCAACAATAAACTCCTCCCTGTCTACAGGCATCGTCCCACCTTCCCTCAAAATTGCTGCTGTTACCCCCATTCTAAAAAAACCTGGTCTAAACCCTGACACCCTAAACAACTTCAGACCCATCTCCAACCTACCCTTTCTGTCAAAAGTTTTGGAACGCGCTGTAGCCACTCAACTCAAACATCATCTCTCTGCCAATAACTTGTATGAAACATTCCAATCCGGATTCCGCTCCAACCACAGTACTGAAACTGCTCTCCTCAAAATCACCAACGACCTTCTCCTCTCCTCTGACGCTGGCAACCTCAACATTCTCGTCCTCCTCGACCTCAGCGCTGCCTTTGACACCATCGATCACACTATCCTCCTCACCCGACTTGAATCCACCTTTAACGTCACCGGCACTGCCCTCTCTTGGATTAAATCATACCTCTCTGACAGATGCCAGTTCATCTCCATCAATAACTGCAAATCCCCCACTGCTCCCCTCCCCCAAGGTGTCCCCCAAGGTTCAGTTCTTGGCCCCCTCCTCTTCATCCTTTACCTGTCCCCGCTCGGTCACTTAATCCGCCGTCATGGTCTCCAATTCCACTGCTTCGCCGATGACATCCAGCTTTTCATCTCCACCAAGTCCGTCTCCACCGACACCCACTCTATCCTGACAAACTGCATCACTGAAATAAAATCCTGGCTTCAAATCAACTTCCTCAAGCTTAACTGTGATAAATCTGAAATAATCATCATTGGCCCAAAAACGCTCACAAAATCCACCCATAACTTTGCCCTCAACATCGACGGTATCCCAGTATCCACCTCCCCTCACATCCGGAATCTTGGCGTCATCTTTGACCAAACCCTTTCCTTCGACAAATACACTAAACAGATCACAAAGTCAGCCTTCTTTCACCTGAAAAACATTGCCCGTCTCCGCTCATCCCTCTCCTCCACGGCTGCAGAAACCCTCATCCACGCCTTCATCACCTCCCGTCTGGACTACTGCAATAGCCTCCTCTATGGTTCACCCTCAAAAATCACCAATAAACTCCAATACATTCAGAACTCCGCTGCCCGTCTACTCACTCATTCCCGGACCCGTGACCACATCACCCCCGTCCTTTACAAGCTTCACTGGCTCCCCATCCCCCAGAGAATCCAGTACAAAATCCTCCTCTTGACATACAAAGCCCTCCATAACCTGGCCCCATCCTACCTGGCTGACCTCCTCTCCAGACACACTCCCACCCGCAACCTCCGCTCTGCTGGTACCAACCTCCTGACCCCCTCCATCCGGACCAAATTCAGATCCTGGGGGGACAGGGCCTTCTCCATCGCTGCTCCCACCCTCTGGAACTCACTACCTCACACCATCAGAGACTCCTCCTCACTCACCACATTCAAAACATCACTAAAGACCCACCTGTTCAACGCTGCATTCAACATTCAACCCACAGCATTTAACCCCTGACTATCTCTTCTCCTTCTCCCTCCTTTTGCTTTAAATATTTCCCTATTGATTCTTGTCTTGTCTTTTTGATTCTTGTCTTATATATATGCCGTATATCGCTGCTGTTTGTTTTCTTGATTCTTGTCTTTTTGCAATTGTTGTTTTCATGTATTGTTATGCATTATGTTTTCCACTCTGTCAAAGCGCCTTTGGGCTTCTGGAAAAGCGCTATACAAAATAAATGAATTATTATTATTATTATTATTAAAAACATAACCTACATCCACATTAGGTGGTGGAGGTAATTATAAAAAAAAACAGCAACTTACTGATACAATCACGTAAAGAACACGTTATCCAATACCTTAAAATATTTCATCACAGACGGAATATGTTTTATTAAGACGTTTGGGCAAACATCAGATAAAATATAAATGCAACATTTACATTGCATGTAGAGAGGATTATGTCAAAGGTCATTGGGGAAAATGAGACATCAATGAAGCAAAAGAGGATATTTAAGCTCACTCATCAATGTGACCTTCATGGAACTCAACTTCCTGCATGGAAGAAGTTTCGGGAACTGAGTGGCGTGCTGATGCGGAGGGGAGTGTCGTTGAAGCTGAAGGGAAAGGTGTATGCTGCATGTGTGAGAAGTGTTATGATTTATGGGAGCGAGACATGGGTCATGAATGTAGAGCAGCAACGAAGGCTGGAAAGGGTGGAAATGCGAATGGTTCGGTGGATGTGCGGAGTATCGTTGAGAGAGAGGAAGACAAATGATGAATTGCAAAAGATGATGGGAATAGAGCCTGTGATTGATGCTGTGAAGAGGAACAGGTTGAGATGGTTTGGTCATGTGTTGAGGAAGGATGAAAGTGACTGGTTGAGAAGAGTGATGGAAATGAATGTAGAAGGAAGTAGAGGACGGAGAAGACCGAGAAAGACTTGGCTAAAGACGGTGGAAGAAGACATGCGGGCAAGGGGGTTAACAAGGAGAGATGCAGAAAATAGGGAAAAATGGAGAAGATTGTCATGGGGACCGCAAGGCTAACCCCCACTCTTGCAGGGAAAATGGCCTTAAAATGCATGTTGTTGTTGTTGTTGTTGTACTCATCAATGTCAATGCTATTCAGCTTCACAATACTCTGGCCACAATGGAATAGCAGATAAAACTAATGAACTAAAAATAGATAAAACTTTGAAAGACACAAAGAACTGAAAAAATATACATGGTAAAACCATAGGGATTCACCAGCATTGGGTAAGAAGAATCTTGAAGCCCTCAGGGCATGAAGATGGCACAGGCAGTTGTAGGCTGTTGCTTCCCACTCCCCAAATTATCGCTGATGAATCCACATCCTTGTAAGGTATTTCACCTGTCAACAACTCCCACAAGACCACACCAAATGACCTGCACGCAAGATGACAATAAAACACAGTCGGCAACGTACATGTAGGTAATCTGCAGACTGCATCGTCATTATTTCACCTTCACAATGCCATCCATTAAATATGGTCTGGCAATGAAGACACTCGGTGGTTTGTGGTTGCCATTCTAGTGACGGTGAAATTTGAATCTGCAATAGTGACATCTTGTGTCGCTGATTTCAATGTTAAATTTTTGTTTATTAATGCGGATCATTTCTAATTAAAATTATACTATCAGACCTGCTGATACATTTCACACAGTCTCTGCTCAAAACAACCAAAGTAGGCGCAAAACGCCTGTGATGTACGCTGATGACGTCATTACAGAAACTACTTTAGTAACAGTTTTTAATGTTACGGTTTAATACGTTTTGTGCTCAAACACAAACAAACACCCACAGGTTAATGCGTTTTGGATGCACGTACAGTTTACAAGTTAATGGTTTAGCTCGTGTGAAGAACGGAAGGAGTTAAAGAGTGGAAGGAGTATTAAAAAGCGGAAGGAGTATTAAAAAGCGGAAAGAGTATAACAAAGCGGAAGGAGTATAAAAAAGCGGAAGGAGTATGAAAAAAGCGGAAGGACTATAAAAAAGCGGAACGAGTATGAAAAAAGTGGAAGGACTATAAAAAAGCGGAGGGAGTATGAAAAAAGCGGAAGGAGTATTAAACAGCGGAAGGAGTATAAAAAAGCGGAAGGAGTATTAAAAAAAAAAAGCGGAAGGAGTATAAAAAAGCGGAAGGACTATAAAAATGCGGAAGGAGTATAAAAAAGCAGAAGGACTATAAAAAAGCAGGAGTATGAAAAAAGCGGAAGGACTATAAAAAAGCGGGAGTATAAAAAAGCGCAAGGAGTATGAAAAAAGCACATGGAGTATGAAAAAAGCGGAAGGAGTATAAAAAAGCGGAAGGACTATAAAAAAAGCGGCAGGTGTATAAAAAAGCGGAAGGAGTATAAAAAAGCTTCTGCTTGGAAATCAGCCAACATCACCGCTTTGCACAAAAAAGGTGCAAAAACAGATCCTAGCAACTACAGACCAATCAGCCTTCTCCCAATTATCAGCAAAGTCATGGAATCCATCATTGCTTCTGATATGAAATCATTCCTCTTCTCCAATGGCTTGATCTCTGATCATCAATTTGGTTTCAGACCAGGTCACTCTACTCTGGACATGCTGCTTCTGCTGTCTCAACAATGGATGGAGGTCCTCAATGCCAAACAGGAAATTAGAGCTGTCTCCCTCGACATATCACGTGCCTTCGACACGGTCTGGCACCCCGCTCTGCTCACCAAACTCTCCTCCTTTGGTATCCATGGAAATCTCCACGCATGGCTGGCGGACTTCCTCTCTAGTCGTCGTCAACGTGTGGCCCTGAATGGGTTTCTCTCATCTCCTCTTCCTGTTCAGGCTGGAGTTCCCCAAGGCAGTGTTCTGGGCCCCGTGCTTTTTCTGGTCTTCATCAATGATCTCTCTGACTCTCTCGAAAATCCTCTCTATCTCTTTGCTGATGACTCCACTCTCTGCCGCTCCATTCCTCTTCCCTCAGATCGGCAGTCTGCTGCCTCCTCACTCTCTGAAGACCTGGACAAAATCACAGACTGGTCAAACAAGTGGAACATGTCTTTCAATCCTGACAAATCTCACACTCTTACTATGTCTCTCCGAAAAGATCGACTGGACAACCCTCCCATCTACTTTCTCAACAATCCTCTCCAAGAAGTTCTGTCGCTCAAGATTTTGGGTCTCACTATCTGCCATGATCTTTCTTGGGAAAACCACATTTCCAAGCTGGCCTCCAAAGCCAGTCGCCGACTGGGCATCCTCCGTCGTGCGAAGTCCTTCCTCGGCACACCTGAGCTCCTCACCACATACAAGGCTTTCATCCGCAGCTCAATGGAATACTGTTCTCCCCTATGGGCCGGTGCTCCTTCCTCACACCTAGCTCGGCTTCACGCTGTTGAAACCAAAGCTTTCAGAATTATTGGAATCTCCCGCGATGAAGCTATCTCTGAGGGCCTTTCACTCACTCACCGCAGGCAGGTAGGTGGTCTTTCTGTCTTCTACCGACTCCTCTCTGGACTTGCACCCCCAGCTCTCTCTGTGCTCTGTCCCCCAAATATTCCTACAGGTCGCACAAGATCTGCCAGCAACCCTCTGATGGTTAAACTGCCGAAATCTCGGCTCTCCGCTCACCTTCACTCTTTCATTCCTCTTTTCTCCCGCCTCTGGAACAAACTCCCTCACTCCCTTCAATCCCACTCCTCCCTCCAGGTCTTTAAAACAGCTGTTCACCACCATCTCTTATCTTCCCCCATCCAAAACCTTGATCTTTTCTACCCCCGCTAATTCACCCCAGATCCACCTTGTTTGAAATTCCAACTTCTTTCCTGGAAGTCCTGGCAGTGTCCATATGTTTTATACCTCTCCCACCGCCCCCTTCCCATGCCCCCCCCCCCCCCCAAAGCCCTCGCCCTCTCTCAGATCTCTCGATGTCTCCATGTCTCTCGGTCCCTGCTCTCAAATGTTGTGTTTGTGTCCTTCCCCCTCTCTCCCCATCTTGTCTACCGCTCCCTATGTTATATGTTTTATGTGTCGGTTTGTCTTTCTGTGTGATTAATGTTCGCTCATTCACGAGCCTCGATCTTGTATACAAAAAAAAAAAAAAAAAAAAAAAAAAAAAAAAGCGGAAGGAGTAGGGGAAGGCGGGGCAAGTTGAGCCAGTTTTTGTTCTTGGAATGTTAGGACTGAACTTACGGATGATCTTGCACAAATGAGTATCTTGCCTTCTAATTTAATCCTTGGGAAACATTTTCTAGCTAGTTCTTACTTTCTATCCCCACACTGAAAGTCACTGTGACCTTTGAAAAAACGGAGGCCAAATGGCTCAACTTGCCCGCCTGAGGGGTAAGTTGATCCAACCTCTGGGGTAAGTTGTACCACATAGGGGTAAGTTGATCATTGCCCCAAATAAAGATAACTAAAGTAGGAAACCATTGTTTTGCCAGAAAAATATTTAATGTTGTAAAGTTCTACAAGACTGAACGAAATGATTACCTTGTGTTCATGGTTATAGTAATCAGTGCACATCGGATTTTTATGTGGAAATTTTTTATTTTTATTTTTCACATAAAACGGCTTTTTTGCGCGCAAAAAAATTATTTTGCAATTTTCGGAGAAAAAAAGAATTTCGCCCTTCTTCGGGAAAAATAAAATAAAATGCCCTTTTTGGTCGAAAATGTCTGGCAACGCTAAAAAAATTAGGTAATTTTTCCAAATTTTAAGCTGCGATCGAAATTTGTAACTGCGATCGAAATTTTTAACTGCGATCGATCTCAAAAACAAAACGTTGCGTCCACTTGTGTGCGTTGCATCCCCAGCGTGTACAGCAGTGAGGCGGTGTACTACAGTGAGAGAGTGTACACAAAGTGTGAACAAGTCTCCTATCAAGATGAGTGCTGCTCTTCGTGACAAGTGGCTGAAGGAAATGAACGCTGGCGGCGATGGGGCCACCTTCAAGTACGTGTCGAGTGACACGGCTTTCTGTCGAGCTTGTGAAAAGACTTTCCGGGCGAAGCAGAAGTCTGAGCTGGCCCAACATGTCCGAGGAGACCGCCACAAGAGCAACTTGGCCTTGAAGAAGAAGAGGACGGTCACGCAAGCCACCATGGATGACTTTGGTGGCGGAAAGAGGCACAAGTGCGACGTCGTGGCTCAGGAGCTGTGCCAGGCCATGCTGGCCGCTGGCATCCCATGGTCGAAATTGGAAAACCCTGCCCTCCGGTCGTTCCTGGAGAAGCACATCACTCTCCAGATCCCCGATGAAAGCTGGATTCGAAAGCACTACCTCGACAAGTGCTACGACGAGGCCTTGGCGGGGATCCGTGCTGACCTCAGACAGCAGCCCATCTGGCTGTCCGTCGACGAGACGACCGATTCGGCAGGTCGATATGTGGCCAACATCATTGCGGGATGCTTGTCCAAGGAGGGGTACTTTCGTCCCCACCTCGTCCAGTGCATGTTTCTGGAGAAGACCAACTCCGGGGAGATCGTGCGTGCAGTCAATGACACGCTGCGCTATCTTTGGCCTGATTTCAAGCCGGAGTGCCTCAAGGTCCTCGTCAGCGACGCCGCGGCCTATATGATCAAGGCCGGCCATGCCCTGAAGGAACTCTTCCCGGACTTGCTGCATGTGACTTGCGTTGCCCACGCGCTCCACCGTGTCTGCGAGACAGTCCGATAAATGTTCAAGGACGTCAACGACCTGATTGCCACGACGAAGAAGGTGTTTGTCAAAGCCCCGTCGTGTGTTGTCTTTTGGAAGGAGCAGCAGCCCAATCTTTCTCTCCCCCCAGAGCCCATTCTGGTGGGGGACGTGGATCGACGCCGCGGTGTTTTACGCCGAGCACTTCGAGGCCGTCAAGGACATTGTGGACCAGCTGAACGATGACGACGCGATGGCAATCCGGAGTGCCAAGGACCTGTTCGGAAAGGCGGACATCAAGCTCAGTTTGGTCTTCTTAAATGCCCACATGTCGTTCATCCCGAAGATCCTTAAGCAGCTGGAGGAGGCCGGCATGGAGCTGGCCAAGGCCTTCCAGCTCCTTGATCAGGCCAAGGAGGAGCTTGAAAAGATCCGAGGCTGCCGTAAGGAGATCCTGCTCACCAAGTTCAAGGCGGTGCTGCAGCGCAATCCCGACATTGGTGTGCTGAGGACAGTGGCTTTGATCCTGGATGGAGATCAGCACGGATCTGAGGTTGGTGTGCCGGCTGGAGTCAAGCTTGCTGACATCCCCCTCTTGAGGTACTGCCCCATCGTCAGTGTCGACGTGGAAAGGTCCTTCTCCGTCTTCAGAAATGTCCTCACCGACCGCCGACACCGCCTCACCAAGGAGAACATTACCAAGATAATGATTTCAAACACCTACTTTAACCGTTCCTAAAAGGGTCTTGTCAATTTCTTCTAGCCCTCTACTTATCAAACAATGCGGTTGCAATAAAGGTACCTGAACGTTATTTTTTACCTGTTTACTAGCCCAGAGTGCTTAATGTTGTGCAGGAAAAAGCGTACCATTTTTTGTTCTTTTTTTGACTGATTTCTGAAAAACTTGGTAATAATAACAAATGAATAAAACGAGGGGAAAAATTTTTTTGGGATTTTTTCACATTAAAAAAAAAAAATTCCGCTTTTCAAAACATAAAAGGCATATTTTCTTAACATAAAAATCCGTAGTCTAGTAATCAGTTACGAACAAATTGAGTCACTCTCGTAGAAAAACAAGATTGTCAACTGTGGTAAGAAAAGTCAACTCAATCCACCTGTCACAGTTTCAAGTCACAATTAAACAAAAAGTATCCCAAATAGTTGATCATTGCCCCAAATAAAGATAACTGAAGTACAAAAATTGGTCTGCCTGAAAAATATTTAATGTACTTGTTACAACACAACGAAATATTTACATGTACCTTGTGTTCATGGTTATAATTCAATGTGGCAGCTGGATTGAGTTGAAAACAGCTGCCACAGTTTTAAGTCACAATAAAACAAAAGTGTCCCAAATACACCCAGAAAGGCCAACAGTCAGACTGTGGCAATTAAGGCACAATATCTTGCTCATCAATGCCAGCTTCATCATTTGGATCTGGAACTAAAACTAAAACATGTCAGAAATCAAGTCAATTAAGCTGCCAAACTGACAAGTCACAAGGCTCGCAATGTATCCAATGACCGGGGTAATAATATGGTATTCTGTAAGCGCTTTGAGCCTTTGGGGAAAAGCGCATTATAAATGCTAATTATTATTATCTCCACCAACATGAGTTGGCAAGTTGAGCCAGACCCTACGGGGCAAGTTGAGCCATGGCTCGATTTGCCCCGTAGGGTCTGCCTCAACTTACCCCAGTCTGAACTTTCTGAGATGTCTCCACATACACACATATTCTATGCATCCATCGTATGAAAGTCTATGACAAGAATGGAGACACATACCTGGACTAACAATTGTCATCTGATATCCATATTATATCTATGCTGCATATGGAAGAAACATGAACTTACCTGTTTTACACCTTTTTACTTTTATGGCTGAAAATTGGATTTTTCCCTCTGCAACACTGGTTTCTGTTTCAATTTAGAAAACAATATGGCAGAATTTGGAGTTATGCAATGGGGCATCTATAGATGGTGCCACCACAAAGTCTGACTCATTCATAACTGGCTGGGAGGTGGTGGCTCAACTTACCCCTATGCTCAACTTGCCCCGCCTTCCCCTATAAAAAAGCGGGAGGAGTATGAAAAAAGCGGGAGGAGTAAAAAAAAGCGGCAGGAGTATAAAAAAGCGGAAGGAGTATAAAAAAGCGGAAGGAGTATAAAAAAGCGGAAGGAGTATGAAAAAGCGGAAGGACTATAAAAAAGCGGAAGGAGTATAAAAAAGCGGCAGGAGTATAAAAAAGCGGAAGGAGTATGAAAAAGCGGAAGGAGTATAAAAAAGCGGAAGGAGTATTAAAAAAGCGGAAGGAGTATTAAAAATCGGAAGGACTAAAAAAGAATCGGAAGGAGTATAAAAAAATCGGAAGGAGTATTAAAAAAATTGGGAGGAGTATAAAAAAATCGGAAGGACTATAAAAAAGCGGGAGGAGTGTAAAAAAATCGGGAGGAGTATAAAAAAATCGGGAGGAGTATTAAAAAAATCGGAAGGAGTATAAAAAAAGCGGCAGGGGTATAAAAAATTGGAAGGAGTATAAAAAAACCGGAAGGACTATTAAAAAATAGGAAGGAGTATTAAAAAAATCGGGAGGAGTATAAAAAAATCGGGAGGAGTATAAAAAAGCGGGAGTATAAAAAAGTGGGAGGAGTATAAAAAAGCGGAAGGAGTATAAAAAATCGGAAGGAGTATAAAAAAGCAGAAGGACTATAAAAAAGTGGAAGGAGTATAAAAAAGTGGAAGGACTATAAAAAAGCGGCAGGAGTATAAAAAAGCAGGAGTATAAAAAAGCGGAAGGAGTATAAAAAGCGGAAGGAGTATAAAAAAGCGGGAGTATAAAAAAGCGGGAGGAGTATAAAAAAGCGGGAGGAGTATAAAAAAGTGGGAGTACAAAAAAGCGGAAGGAGTATAAAAATCGGAAGGAGTATTAAAAAAGCAGGAGTATAAAAATCGGAAGGAGTATAAAAAAATCGGAAGGAGTATAAAAATCGGAAGGAGCATAAAAATCGGAAGGAGTATAAAAAAATCGGAAGGAGTATAAAAAAGCGGTAGGAGTATAAAAATCGAAAGGAGTATAAAAATCGGAAGGAGTATAAAAAAATCGGAAGGAGTATAAAAAAGCGGGAGTATAAAAAAATCGGGAGTATAAAAAAAGCGGAGGGAGTATAAAAATCGGAAGGAGTATAAAAAAATCGGAAGGAGTATAAAAATCGGAAGGAGTATAAAAAAATCGGAAGGAGTATAAAAAAAGCGGAAGGAGTATAAAAAAATCGGAAGGAGTATAAAAATCGGAAGGAGTATAAAAAAAGCGGAAGGAGTATAAAAATCGGAAGGAGTATAAAAAAATCGGAAGGAGTATAAAAATCGGAAGGAGTATAAAAATCGGAAGGAGTATAAAAAAATCGGAAGGAGTATAAAAATTGGAAGCAGTATAAAAATCGGAAGGAGTATAAAAAAAGCGGAAGGAGTATAAAAAAATCGGAAGGAGTAAAAAAATCGGAAGGAGTAGAAAAAAATCTGAAGGAGTATAAAAATCGGAAGGAGTAGAAAAATCGGAAGGAGTATAAAAAAATCGGAAGGAGTATAAAAATCGGAAGGAGTATAAAAATCGGAAGGAGTATAAAAAAATCGGAAGGAGTATAAAAAAAGCGGAGGAGTATTAAAAAAATCGGAAGGAGTATAAAAATCGGAAGGAGTATAAAAAAAGCGGAAGGAGTATCAAAAAGCGGAAGGAGTATAAAAAAGCGGAAGTGGACGCAGCATAAACATGGTGCATGAGATTGTTTTCAACTCCCTTCGGTTGCGATTTAGAGGATCCATGGTGGTATGTAACCATTCTTGTTGACCATTCTGTGTCATGTGATTTACGTTGAAACATACCCGTGGTAAATCTGTGAGGATGGTGTTTCTCAGCGAGCAAGAGTTGCGCGATGTTTAACGAGGATACGCCAAGATGGCGCCGTTTCGGATTCGTATTTTCTGCTTGTTAATCCTACCCGTATCTGATGCATTGTTATTCATGTCTTGTTCTAGTTTCACGGAGCTTAATGAATGGAGCTGTAACGAAGTCTTCCGAGCCATTGAAGCTTCGCAGCTCAGAACGTGCGGAGGTGATAAAGGAACAAACAACCTGTTTCGTGTTTGCTCCGGAAACAAAAGCTTCTGTATTCAACTTGTGATCCTTCGTCGTTCGTCGAAACCTGCGAAAACCCCCACAGCGGCGGCATACACCTGGCTGCTGTCACCGTCGATCACCTACGTCTCGAGAAGGCAAACTTCGCCAATGTCGCGTTGACGCTGCTGACATCATCGTCGATTTCATTGATCAGGTCCGTGCATGAACCGTGTACGATTGCGTGGAGGAAACGAAAATGAAACGTGTTCACCGGAAAATCAACGCGGAGACATTTACATTTGTGGATCACAAGGAAGTTCCTCCAAGCTGGTGACGTTAAACGGACGTCACTATCAGTGACTTATCAGACTGTTCTCGGACTGTAAATTTGTTGTGGTATTTGAGAACACCTTGATTGTAGCCTTAAGCTCAGGCTACCAGTGTTTTCTAATACACAGTTCATAATTCGATTTTGAGGTGTATTCGTGTTTTCCTTCATGTTACGTTTTTGATCTAGACTGTGAAAACCAGTAAGTTACTGTACACTCTTTGTTGGTGTTGCAGTGCGATTATTATATTGAGTGATTCGATTGTTACGTTTTATTGCATTGCTTTGATATTGTGTTAATCTCAGGTGTTCAATCAGTACTGTAGCATAATGAGTGATGTAGAACCAAGCCATGATTGTGAAAGTCAAATTACAGAGGCTTTTGGGGAGATGCGTGACCCGTGTGATCCAAAACCTACAGAGGTGATCCTTGACTGGCAAGTTCAGCAACGTAAACGCAACCTCAGACGCTCAATATCAGCGTGACAAAAATGTGCCAACCGTCTGCAGACACCCATATGCGACACAAAGGAGGTTTCTGTTATACGGCAGGCGCGCAATGAACTCTACGAAGTCATGGAACGAAGTCATGGAACGTGTTACAAATGATTACCAACTGGTAAATGAATCCCTAACCTCTCCTGGGATAGAAGAACAGGAATTCGTAAATTATGATCCGGTAGAGCAAGATAATCTACAGCTGGTCAAACAAGTTACAGAATGGGATCATGATATTGAACTAGAGCAATTTGAGACCAAGTCAAGGGTTTCTGCAACATCAAACAAAAGTGGATAGTCAATGCGATCAAGGAATTCTTCAAGAGCATCAACTCTATCCAAGTGTGTGGATGCAGCAGCTGAAGCGGCAGCTTTGAAGGCAAAACTGAGGTTTAGTGATGTGGAAGCTCAAAAGAAAATTGAGCTTGAAAGGGTCCAATTCGAGCTCGAAAGGGTCCAATTCGAGCTCGAAAGGGTCCAAACCATGAAATAATTGGACATGGCTGAAGCCAAGCTGGAGGAAATAATTGAAGCTGAGAAAGATACTAGTGACCTTGAGAACCATGAAAGTATTTAGGTACCGACGGTTTCAAAGAGGGCGTATGTGGACCAATACTTGCAGTCACCGCATGTTGGAATGGATGGTCTTGAGGACGTAGTGCAGAGTTTACCTGCAGTACCAGGGTCACCTACAACATGTGTGCCTACAACTGAAATGAGGCCACCTCCTGAACCGATATAAATACAAATGTAATCCCAGAATTTGCATAACTGGCTAAATCGTTTGCAGAGCAAGTGAATTTGGGACGGTGTCCTACCCAGGAACCTGGTGTGTTTTCTGGAAATCCTTTAACATATCAGGCATGGAAAAGTGCCTTTCAAACCTTGATCGAAAATAATGGAATTCCACCAGCTGAAATAATCTATTTGAAGAAGTACTGGGCGGCTCAGCAAAGGAGGCTGTGGAAGGCTTCTTCTTTCTAACAACGGACACTGCCTTTGAAGAAGCAAAGCAGTTACTGGGAGAAAGATACGGTGACCCTTTCACAGTACCTGAGACCTTTTGAGATAAATTAGACACCTGGCCCAAAGTGTTGGCTAGAGACAGTGTTGCTCTACGTAAATACGCTGACTTCCTGCGACAATGCTTGTCAACCATGGAAGCGGTACCAAGTCTAAATGTCTAGAACGACGAGCATGAAAATCAGAGGTTGCTTTACAAGCTTCCAGAATGGCTTGTCCTATGATGGGTTTGAATTGTCTGCCTGGAAAACCCAACACAAGAGATTTCCCCCATTTGCTGAGTTTGTGTCCTTTGTAATAAAGGAAGCAGAGATTGCGTGTAACCCATTGATTACACCACATACACAGCATGGAATTAAGACCAGTGGCATAGAAAGGCCACAAAGGATGATGACAATCGGTTTGTTGGTGCAAGGAGTTTTTCAATGGAAGTGAAGGAGTCTGTCAACGACGGAGATGTCGATACAAACCAGGACACCATGTGGTGTGTCCACTGCAAAGAGGGACATCATATTGATGAGTGTAAGACTTTCTTACAGAAATCACTGTTGGAAAGAAATACCTTTGTGTGAGATAATGGGCTTTGCTTTGGTTGTCTTGGAAATGGCCACAGATCCAAATTCTGCAGGCAGAGAATAACCGGCACAAAGTGTGGTAAGTACCACCCAACTAGCCTTCATTGTGATTGTTACAGTGGAGTGAAGTCCCATCAGCAAGAGGACAATAAAGAAAATTCACCCATCGAGGCGACAAGCTCTCACACTCGAGTGAGCCACACTAAAAGCGCCAATAAGTGCTCCATGATAGTCCCAGTCTGGGTGCACACTGTGACAATCCGAAGGCAGAGATATTGGTATACGCACTCTTAGACACTAATCAGACACGACCTTTATTTTGGACAAAACCAGTAACGCATTGGGACTGCAATAAATTGATGTGAAGTTATTGTTGTCAACTATGTCGGCAAACGAACATTTGGTGAACAGCCGAAAGGTGAATCGGTTGGTGGTACGTGGCTACAACAGCCCCGTGAAGGGTCAACTCCCAACGACGTACACGAGGGAAATCATGCCAGCAAATTGATCACACATTCCCACACCAGAAATCGCTAGGCGATGGCCACATCTTCAATGGATAGCAGACGAGATTGTCCCCCTCAAGGGAGGTTTCGGTGACTGCTGGGCTCATGGTGGGCTGGGGTCTGCGTTGTGCTTCCCAGGACAGTAGAGGGACACGAAAGAGGGCCGTCTCAACGACTTGGCTCACGACCCTTGGCGCCATCTTGTGTGCTCATCGAGCGAGAGGCTCGAAGCCTCATCACCACCGCTCTCCTTAAAAGGGGCCACTTGAGACCAAAGCTATGTTCACTATAAAAAGGGATTTTATTTTATCATTCCCCTTGTCTGTTTATGAGTCGGTGAGTGGAGGTACCTCAGTTAGGAATTAGTTTACCTCAGCATTCATTTTATTCTTTGGGTTATTTTCATTAAATTCATGTTTGTTGAATTTACTGTCGTGTTTGCGTGTTTTGTGGTTTCATAATATACGTCAGGAAGGGAACCCCTTATGATGTGTCAGGAAGGGCATCCGGCCTTAAAACATTGCCTCAAAAAGGGAACCATTACAATTACATATGGGCAGGTTATAGCCGGAAGTACCCCGTGGGGTCCTCACCCCCTCTTGTCAAAAACCAAGTTGGGGAACCCGATCGAAGCAAGGGAGGAAATCGCTCCATTTATGACGACAAAAACAAACGTCTGATGCCCCACGTGGAGATCGGTTTCTGAGGTTTTGGAGATGGGATGTTGGGCCAATGACAGGGAGATCAGGAGAAGTGGTGGAAGTATTGGTCAAAAGAAGAGTTGTCATATGTTGTGTGCAGGAGACCAGATGGAAGGGAAGTGGTGTGAGACTGTTGAAGGGTAGGTAGGGACAGGTAGGTAGGGTAGGTAGGTAGGTAGTTTGTGTTGCAAGGGTGCCCGGAAGGCGTGCATGGTGTTGGTGTCCTGTTTTCTGAGGAGATTGTAGACGGTGTTGCGAGTGTGAGTAGAGTGGGTGAAAATGATGATTGGAAAGCTCTTCGTGAACGTCATCTCAGGACATGCCCAGCAGGTCGGTCGGAGCGATGAAGAGAAGCACCAGTTCTGGTGTGCAATAGAGAAGCTGATGGAAAACGTCAAAGATGAAGAAGTTGTTGTGGTAGGAGGAGACTTAAATGGACATGTGGGAAGGAGTATAGACAGTTTTGAGGGAGTCCATGGGGGTTACGGATATGGTGTGAGGAATGGAGAAGGTGAAGGGATTTTGGAGTTTGCTGATGGAGCTTTTGAGGGAGCTGGTTTGTTGATTTGTAATACTCAGTTCCAGAAAGAGGATAATAAGCTTGTTACATACACGTCTGGTGGGTCGACGACAACCGTTGACTACCTGATGGTGCGTAGGCGAAATCGGGGGCACCTCCAGGATGCAAAGGTGATGCAGGTGGAGGAGGCTGTTTCACAGCACCACTTGGTTGCCTGCGACATAAGGGTGAAAGGTGCGCGGCGAGCTCGGCGGGTGAAGTACCAACCGAGAATGAAGGTGTGGAGGTTGAAAGAGGAGACAGTGAGGGAGGCATTAAAAGAGAGGCTGAGTATGGCAGATGATGATGTGGTTGAGCTTGAAAGTGGTTGGATGTCAATGAAAGATAGTCTGTTGGGAGCCATTGGTGAGGTATGTGGATGGACAAAAGGACCACCGAGGCACTCGGAAACATGGTGGTGGGATGATGAAGTTGGAAAGAGGATTGACGAGAAGAGAAAGAAGTTCAAGGAGTGGCAGAAGGCGAAGGGTACGGGGGCACAAGAGGCAGAGCATGAAAGATATAAGGCAGCCAAGAAGGCTGCAAAGAAAGAGGTAGCAAAGGCGCAGGAGGCATGTAGGAAAATGTTCGCAGAACGCTTGGATTCGGAAGAGGGTCAGAGAGCGGTATTCAGGATTGCAGAGCAGATAGCGAAAGAGGTGCAATGTGATGGGGGTGAGTTGCTTGAAGGATGAAGTGGGACAAATCGTTGTGGCACCAGATGGAATTAAAGGAAGATGGAAGAGATATATGGAAATACTGTTAAATGCAGAGAATGAATGGGATGGCAACATAGACAGTAACCCAGTTTTAGGACCGGCAGGGAAGATAACTGAGAAGGAAGTTGAGGAAACGATAAAAGCAATGAAGAGTAGAAAAGCGGGAGGGACGACGGGGGTTGTGGGAGATATGTTTAAGGCAGCGGAAAGTTGGGGTGTGAAGCGAATGACAGATCTGTAATGTGGTGGTAAAAGAAGGCCGCATTCCAGTGGATTGGGAACTGAGTACCCTCGTACCTCGAAACAAAGGGAAAGGTGACCCTCTGGACTGTGGCTCGTATCGAGCAATAAAGTTATTGGAGCATGGAATGAAGGTATTGGAAAGGGTGTTAGAGAGGAGGACCAGGAAGAAAGTGAAGATCGACGAAATGCAGTTTGGATTTATGCCAGGAAGAGGCACGACAGACGTGCTCTTTTTATTGTGAGGCAGTTGCAAAAGTACATGGAGAAGAGGAAGAAGTTGTTTCTTGAGTTTGTTGATCTCGAGTATGCATTCGATAGGGTTCCATGTGAAGTAGTGACATGGGCATTGAGGAATGGTTTATCAGACTCGTGATGGCAATGTACGAAAGAGTGCTAAGGACGAAGGACGGGAACAGTGGTGAGTTTGAGGTGAAGGTGGGAGTGCATCAGGGGTCGGTACCAAGTCCACTACTATTTGTAGCTGTGATGGAGGTGCTGGCTCGGAAAGTAAAGGAGGGTTTGCCATGGGAGTTGTTGTATGCAGATGATCTGGTGTTGTTTGGGGAGAGTATGGATGGACTGAAGGAGAAGATGAACAAGTGGAAGGAATGTACGGAGGAAAAAGGTCTGAAGGTGAATATCGGAAAGACGAAGGTGATGGCAAGTGGTAAAGCATGTGGTGAGGTGGAAAGAACTGGGAAGTGGCCATGTGCTGTGTGCAGGAAGGTTGTCGGAGTGAACTCCATCCAATGTACAATGTGCGCTGAGTGGGTTCATCAAAAATGTAGTGGTCTGAGAGGGTCATTAACTAGTGTGGCAGCTACATTCAAGTGTAAGGTGTGCACAGAGGGAGCTGCAGATGGAGGAAATGTTGAGTTGGATCTTGGAGACGGCGTGAAGCTGGAAGGTGTGAAAACATTTTGCTACCGAGGAGACATGCTGAATGGAGAAGGTGGACCAGACTCGGCAACGGTTGCTCGAGTGAGATGTGCATGGAAGAAGTTTCGGGAACTGAGTGGCATGCTGACGAGGAGGGGAGTGTCGTTGAAGCTGAAGGGAAAGGTGTATGCTGCATATGTGAGAAGTGTTATGATTTATGGGTGTGAGACATGGGTAATCAACGTAGAGCGGCAACGAAGGCTGGAAATGCAAATGGTTCGGTGGATGTGCGGAGTATCATTGAGAGAGAGGAAGACAAATGATGAATTGCGAAGGATGATGGGAATAGTGGCTGTGATGGATGCTGTGAAGAGAAACAGATTGAGATGGTTTGGTCATGTGTTGAGGAAGGATGAAAGTGTCTGGTTGAGAAGAGTGATGGAAATGAATGTAGAATGAAGTAGAGGACGGGGAAGACCGAGAAAGACTTGGCTAAAGGTGTTGGAAGAAGAAATGCGGGCAAGGGGGTAAACAAGGGGAGATGCAGAAAATATGGCAAAATGGAGAAGATTGTCATGGAGCCGGCAAGGCTAACCCCCGCTCAAGTAGGGAAAATGGCCTTAAAATGCATGTTGTGTTGTGGTTTCATAATAAACCCGTGTGTTCCGTTCAGGTAAACGCCTTGCATCCTTCCATCTCACAAGTACCATCACTGCCATTTCCGGCTGCAGCCTCGGGAGTAAGACTGTTTCGGCTTTCTGTCACTGATGATCTTAATCGCCGGCAACACAATAATAATATTTACCTCATTATTGTTTTTCAGCACGTTGATCCAGTATAGATGGGAACCTTTCTTATGTTGTGTTCCTATCAAACCAAAACGTTCATTAAACAAGTGAAGGGAGACCTCGTGTTGGTGTGCAACTTTTAGTGGCTGTACCATGGCGTCAGGAACAGGATTTTTGGTTGGAATATGTCATTACATTTTTCAGTAACAGGGACCATGTCAACATGTCATTTTGGTTGTGCAGCTACAGGGAGCCGCCAACAATAGCCGAGTCTGTGGAAAGCTCGGTTTGAAGAGCTCAGTCTGATTGTGACACGTCAGTTTTATTATCATTATTTATTATCATTATATATTTATTTATCTAGTTATTATCGTTGCTTAAATTTTTTATTCCTGCACCTATTTTTCAGTTATTTAGATTTCTCCGGTTCCTCGTTCATTTCTTGGCTTTGCCTGTTTCATATTATACTGTATAATGTGTCAATTATAATATACTAGGGCATGCCCGTACTATATATATATCTAAAATTATATCCCCCCCCCTCTATTTACATGAAATGGTTTGGTCCATTCGCAAAGCCAAAGCGAACGGTTTGCGAGTACGGTGACAATCCCCCCCCTCTATTTACATGAAATGGTTTGGTCCAAAGCGAACGGCTTGCGAGTACGGTGACAATCCCCCCCCCCCCCCCCCCTCTATTTACATGAAATGGTTTGGTCCAAAGCGAACGGCTTGCGGAGTTTGGTAAAGAAATCGCCATAGCTCGGTAACTACTTGTCCGATTAATATGAAACCTTGAAAAGGCACATCCTCGGGTCCCCAGCAATATACCTGGCAAGTTTCAAGTATATCGGACCCGTGGTTGTCGAGAAACAGCGGTCACAGACAAACAAACACACAGACACACAGACATTCACACAGAGATTACTGGAATTATAGATAGATATGTGTGCGTATATAATATGAAGGGCAATATGTCACGTATAAAATGTGTGCATATTATAATCTACTATACAAGCGAGATGTCTGTCTGTGTGTGTGTCTGTCTGTCTGTCTGTGTCGCCATTTTTTTCAGAGATGGCTGAACGGATCTTCCTCAAACTTTCAGGGGTTCATCAGTGAGTGCCTGGTAGTGTTTTGGGCCAAAAAAAAGGATCGTTTTTAAGGAGTAAAAAAAGAAAGAAAAAAAAAATCGCTCGATAGTGCCTAAGCTTTTAAAAATTAATGACAGTTATATACAAGTACACATTCGCATAAATAAATACAAAACAATCACCAGACATTTGAATACAAATAAATCAAACAATTTCGGAAGTGTACAAAGTTGGTAGTGCGGCTTCTTCTTCTTCCTGATCAGCATCACACTGAACTCGAACGTGATGAACGCCACATTCACCCACCAGCATATACATGAACCCCCTTCATCTCCTGCCTCCCCCCCTTCCCCCCTCCCCTCCCCTATTCCCCACCCCTCTCCCCCCATCGATCCCCTTCCACCCTCACTCCCCCTCTGCCCCCTTCTCCTACCCTCCCCTTCCCCCTATCTTCCCACCACTCCCCTTCTCCCCCTCCCCCGCCCTCCGCTGCCCGGCAACGCACGGTACTTCTGCTAGTATATTATACAGTAAAACATGTCACGTATAATATGTGTATATAATATACAGGAAAATATGGCAGGTATAAGTTGTGTGTATATAATATACTGTATTACATGTCACGTATAATATGTGTATATAATATACAGTGTAACGTGTCGCATATAATCAGGGCCGGCGCTACCATAAGGCCAACTAGGCAGCCGCCTCGGGCGCAGACATCACAGGGGCGCATTACTGAGCCTTAAAGGGTCACAGTTTTATTCCAATTATTGTTTTAAGACCGGACACAGTATACCTAGTGCCCTTTAGTTCAAAATGATTTGTGTGCCAAAATATTTTCTTTTGTATTTGCGAAAGATATAATCAAGGATTGATTATTTAAAATTTTGATTTTGCATATCTAAAACTTATTGCTCAAACCAAAAACTGTTTTGTTTATCTGAAATTTCCATTCACACACTCATAAAGGGACCACTTTCTTTATTTTGCATTGCAAACCACATGTAGAGTCTTTTTTTTTTTTAAGTAAACCCATTTGCCCCAAAGCGTGGGGTAACAGGGCCACTGCCATATTTATGGATATTGCGCCTTTAATATTGGTGCTGTTGGCATCTTACGGTACTTATTCTTGCAAGTTAAAATTAATTTAGCAGTTTCAAGATTTCTGCTTTTTATTTTTTCTGCAAGACCTCTGTTTTTAATAATCGAAGTTGGCAATTTTTATTTTTGGTGGGGGGGGGGAGGATGGAAGTAGCTGGCCTTGCCTAGGGCGCAAAATAGTCTGGCGCCGGCCCTGCATTTAATATGTGTATAACTGTATATATAATATACAGTTTAATGTCAGGTATAATTTGTGTGAATAAATAATATACTGTATTACATGTCACGTATAATATGTGTATATAATATACAGTATAATATGTATGTATATAATATACAGGATAATGTGTGTATATAATATATAGTATAATGTCATGTATAATATTGTTATTAATTTGGGTAGAGGAATATCTAGAGCCAGATAGATCTGTATAGGTAGATACCTCGACTGTCGTGATAAGGAATCTACCTGTAATAAGTTCTATGTTTAGCCCGGATGTCGGTATAAGTCGTATCTGTGTCCCCGCCACGAGGGGGGCAGGGCATGCTAACTAGTACAGGGATTATGGATAAAATTCCTTTGTGTGTCGTTCCCTCTGTCGCCAATCCAGTGTCCCTTATGGCAACGCATTCTCATATAGACACTTAGATAGGTCCCTTAGTGCACACATTAATTAAATCCCCTCCCTTACAAAAAGACGCACCAGAAAGACAAGCAGGAAGCGGCCGCGTACAACGCCGGCATGGGCATCAAACACCGTGCAAGGCAGTCTATTGCCATGCCCAGGAGGACTGTTGATTGGCCAGGGGGAGGGGCGAGAAACACCACAGGGCGCCGATTGGCAGAGCAGGGGAGGAAGAGTGATTGGTCCATAGGAGGGACAGAGAACTGCCCCGTGATTGGGGGGAAAAGAAGGACTTGTGGTTGGCCATGAGGATGGCATGACATGGGGGGCGGAAAGCACTCTGCCAATGAGAGGACACCAGCGCAGTGAGAAGATTCTGGAAGACGAGCGTCACCACGCTGGTTGGAGAGAAAAAGAACTGACATCACAGGGCGAGTAATAAAACTGCTGGCTCGCTCTCTTCCATTGTCCTCTCTGTGCTTTCCTGGGGTTCTTCGTACTCTCTTGTTCTCTCTGCGCTGGACCATTCGTGCTTGAAGCTCTCTCTGCACTGCACCCTTCGTGCTTAGCTCTCTCTGCGCTGCACCCTTCATGCTTAGCTCTCTCTCTGCGCTGGACCCTTCATGCTTCGCTCTTGGAGATCTGTTGGATCTTCTTCCCTGCATGGTCGTTGGCATCTTCCCTGAGTATTATGGGTGCTCTTGGTTCGTTGTGGTGCTTGGAGCGGGGCTCGGTCCTTCGTGGTGCTTTTGGTGCTGGGAGCGAGGCTCGGTGCCGTGAGCGAACGGGACCTCGTGTGCGACCGACGAGGAGCTTGGAGCGGGGCGTGCCGCTGAGCGGGTCGCTCAGGGCCTGGCGGAGCGCGCGAGCGAGGCGGACTAAGGGGGCCGCGTTGGACGACGGACGCACCACTGCAGACAGATAAGCACGCACCACATCTCACAGAACACCACATGATGATTTCTTTAATTCATTCATTCCTTTGTCCTGTTGTTAAGTCTGGTGCGGGGACGTCCCGATGAGGACATTTATTTATTGCCGCGTTTTCCTGTCCCGAGATATATAAAATAAATCCTTGTATTATTTTCTTTGCCATTCCAAAATCCTGTCGTTTAAGTTAATCCCCTGCAGGATGAGAGCTGTCGTCGGATCTACAGGTACGCGCTTGCCGCTTCTTCCTCTTCATTCTTCCCCCCGTGCATTTATAGCCGAATCCGAGTTGATCGTCGCCTCGGAGTTAAAGCCCGTTTGGTCATCCACGAGCCCTGGTATTATCTGAGGGATTCACGTGACAATATGTGTGTATGTATATGAATGAATGAATGATCGTTTTAAGGCCATTTTCCCCGCCAGAGCAGGGGTTAGCCTTGCGGGCCCCATGACAATCATGGTTCCCTATTTGAGGCAATGTTGTTGGTGTTGTTTTATGGCCGGATGCCCTTCCTGGCGCCAACCCTTAGTCGTGTCTTATGATGCGGAGGGATACGGTGTACCTATTCTAAACCGGGGTACACACCGTGATCATTCATCCCAGCAAGCTAGTACTCAATTTGCCGACCTCTGAAGGATGACAGGCTGAGTCAACCCCCCTGGTGTTAATTCAGCGATTGACCAGGATTCGAACCCAGGATCCTCGCATCCCAAGCCGGCACCCTAACCGCTAAGCCAACACCAGGCTAATGTGTGTATGTAATATACAGTATAATGTCATGTATAATATGTGTGTATATAATATACAGTACTAGCAACGGTACCCGCCCTACGGGCGGGGCTTCAATTGGGAGGCCCAAATGAAAAGGCAAAATATCAGAAATTGAAGGCTTTTTTTTTTTTAACGATTCATATAAACATCCGTTGAATCATATCACATGCAAATCATCAAAATCTAAACAGTACATGGCGCCCATTTTGAAAAAAGATTGAATTCTGCAAAACGGAAGCAGCCGCTACACGTCTTTCTCAGTCGCTTTGCACACACTGCCATGTTACTTCGGAGCCGCACATTTACATAAGAAGAGTTCGTCAGGAGTCGATCTACTCTCTCCTGGTACGTAGAATAAACTATTTGTAGAATTTCAACAAAAGCCACATCACTGTTCATATCAGTAAATATTATTCCATCGTGTTTGGAAAAACTTGAAAATTGGAAAACTTGGAAATATTGAAAAAACAGTGTAGCCTATTTTACTCCCAGGGGACCCAGGAATACCCACCCAAAATATCGTTGCGATTGGTTGAGCCATTTTTGCGGTACCTTCGAACGGACGGACGGACATTTGGTGAATTATAGTAAGATGGACACATAAAAATCTATATTATAATAGCCGTAGATGATTCTGTCTGTTGGACGTCTGTCCGGGGTGTGGCTTACTCGGTTTGCAGAGTAGCTCCACCCATAGCTCCACCCATTCTGGGAGAGGCTTCATATAAACAAATATCCACCATTTTATTAACTCACATAGCTTTGAGGCCTGTTTTGTAGGCCTGTGGGGTCTTGCTCTCTCTCCCAGTTTTATTTAAAATCAAATTCGATATATAATTTCATTTTTCACAGTCGCTAACATAGTTTTAGACTCGGTTGAAAAAAAACGGGAAGAAAATCCGATGAAAGTTGCCGTTTATAGAACGAAATGAATTCTCAAAGGCCTGTAACTTCAAGGCCATTGAGTCTCTCTCACGC